>NC_053125.1:12246868-12546868 GCF_010015445.1 Perca fluviatilis
CAGATATGATTAAAGATCCCCAAAGTGTCCTCCAGCAGAGCTAATCGCTAGTCAGCATGTCGACAGAATTTCACACGCAAAATATTTTGACTTACATTACATTTTATTTATTTAGCTGACACTTTTATACAAAGCGACTTCCAATCAATGCATTCAACCATGAAGGTACAAACTAAGAACAGCAAGAATCACATAAAGGTACACAAGCTTCAAATAAGCCAAACAAGCTTCAAATAAGCCAAACAACCTGCAATTTCTTTTCATTAGTGTCTTTCATGGAAACAATTTTGACAGGTGTAAATTATAAAATGAGTGAATTCCATTTAGCTGCTTTAGTAACAGGATCCTGGTATTGTGTGTGCTGGATCACTGTGACAGGTCAAAATGTCTGTTATAAAGGCCTAGTTTCCAGACACCACTCCTCCTACCTTTTATGATAAGATAATCTTTTATTTATCCCCAGTAGTAATATAGTAATGTATTTCTAATATTTTCAGTCCTCCTTTTATGTCTCGTCATTTTCAGTTTAACATTGATGGCATGACAAAACAATCAGAGGTGAAAGGAAGTAGGTGTGTTGACTACTCCGTTCACTCGCCCATGTTGCATCACGGAGTTCTCCCTCTCAGCCACACCTCTTGGCTCCTGTCCATTGCTCTCTTCTATCATCTTATAAGAGAGGTTACTCCGTCATGTTTCACTTCTTCCAGTCCTGTAAGCCTAACCCCCAATTTCCACCAGCTGCGTAACGGCTCCGAAACGGCGGCGGAGTCATTAGGTTTCCATTAAAGTCAATGTGTGTATTTCCACTGGCTGCGTTCCGACTGCGTCCCAGCTCCGGCAATCCGCAGCCCTCCGGAGCAGATACGCAGAGCTTCTATTTTTGCTGGACGCCGCAGAGCTCCGCAGCAATTCAGCACACGGCAGATAGTGCGGGACAGGAAGTCGAGCACAGAAGCAAAATAAAACATCCGGTCAATTTTTAAAATTAAAATTTTGGAGCCGGTCCACAGCCGTTCTGCATCCTGTGGAAATCCGGAGTAAGGCTACAACTGTTCTTACTTATTCCCAGAGGAGCCAAAAACATCCCCAGTGCTTTGTATCTGTTAACTATGCTTTATTGAGAACAATGATGCAATTGCCTGATGCACTTCAGTTCTTTACATACCTTAGGTGCCAACACACCAAGGAGATCGGTCCAAATTGGGCCTGCTTTTTTTTCCGGCCAATTCAACATGTACTGGAGACGTCAGTGAGAGGAGTCCATCTGATTTAGGTTAAAAGCATAAGTGCACAAGAAGAAAAACGAAAGTGAGGAGAGCAAGCAAACGACTGGCGAGGGCAAACAAGGAAGGCTCTTCTCATTTTTCATATTCATCTCATCATCTATTTTTGCACAATATGTCCAACTACTTATGTAGGTATATTTATTTCAACATAAACATTTCTTTTAAAAGATCTACATACCTACACACTATAAAAAAAAAAAAGAATACGGTTCTATAACGTAAAACTTAATATCAAGGCTGTAGACCTCTCATCCTCTGTCCCTCTGCACCGTGGTTGGTGCTAGACTGAGAACGGAGCTCCCTAGCAAGCAAGCTAGTGAACCAGCCAGCTGGCCACTGAATTAGTAAAAGTTAACAATGCTATGTTTCACTCATCATTCATTCTGGCATGGAGAGTTATTTCCTCTCACGCAGGCGCAGAGCGTTCGTGCTAGTTGGCTGTCGACTGTAGTCTTTACGATGTGTTCAAGTGCAACTTTTTTGCCAAGACACAGGTAGCGTCACCTAGGAGACGTCAGGTGACGCCACAGTCAGCCTTTGTCACCACTAGTTCTTGACGTGTCGGTACCAATAGTCTTTGTCTAAAGCTTTTTGGTGTCTGCCACTAACAAACTGGAGTTTCCAGTTACATGAGACGACACTGTGCTCACTCTCTGAAAGAATCTCCTTGCAAAGTTTTCATTAAAGCCAGTGTTGCTCTATAAAAATTGCTACACACTGACTGTATTCCACTTGCGCTGTGATGAATTTGGTTCATTTCACGTGTTATTCATGTCCCTTCTGCTAACTGTAGCTTTAAAACTGTAGAACAACGTAAAACCCTCATGAAACCCTGCAGCCGTCACAAACAGAAGATCAAATGTCAAGGGATGTTTTCTTTTAGAGGTTGCGCAACCAACCCTGCTTAGCATTCTACCAGACATATGGGGTGGATAAAATCGAAGAAAACTTACATTCAAGGATTCATAGTCATTGTCAAGCTGCTTTATAGTTTGCTTTTTTTCTTAGGTTGAAGTAGAGCTGTATATTGATGTTATTAGGGCTGTCACGATATCATAAGTTCAGTAGTCGGTGCCAATACCAGTAAAATAACAAGATTCTCGATGCCGATTTCGATACCACGGTAAAAAAACGAAGATTCCATGTACTTTAACTTGAAACATGAACTTCTTTATTAAAATATTAAAAAAATATCAAAATGTCATAACAAGACATACAAAACATGTGCAATAGAGCATAGAACAACTTAATAAAGGGCAATTAATGGTCGTAATGCAACAACTAGTGTCCCCAGACACATTCGAGACTTCCAGGCATCTTTTCAAAAGGTACTGTGCAAAAACAACAACCGTGTTTCTAACAGTTGTGCGACCAGAGACGTTACAAACCCCAAGTGAATATTGGAGATGTATTTGAAAGATGGAGACAGCTTAGATGCCGAGTTGGCTAATTTCATCTTGAACAGGTAGCTAAGCATTATTATTTATTACAGCTAGAGTACCCGAGTTGGTTACGCGTAAAAACAATTGAGACACTGCCACTAAAGTGATTTCGACTGGTCCTTGCTAACCGTGGCTAACGCCTCCGTGCTAACCCTGCTAACGACTAACGTTACCGTTACCAGAGGAGCAGGCAAGTGGGCCTCGTTTTAGATTTAAGATCGTAATATCGTAAATGGCTTAAGTTTTGTCTTTTCCGGGTTTTAAAGGCTGCATTACAGTAAAGTGATGTCATTTTCTGAACTTACCAGACTGTTCTAGCTGTTGTATTATTTGCCTTTACCCACTTAGTCATTATATCCACATTACTGATGATTATTTATCAAAAATCTCATTGTGAAGATATTTTGTTAAAGCACCAATTGTCACCCCTACAATATCGTCACAACATCAACATTGAGGTATTTGGTCAAAAATATTGTGATATCTGATTTTCTCCATATCGCCCAGCCCTAGGTTGAAGTACCAAATCAGTATACACTCACCTTAAAGATTATTAGGAACACCTGTAAGATTTCTCGTTAATAAAATTATCTAATCAACCAATCGCATGGCAGCTGCTTCAATGCATTTAGGGGTGTGGTCCAGGTCTAGACTATCTCCTGAACTCCAAACTGAATGTCAGAATGGGAATGAAAGGTGATCTAAGCAATTTTGAGCGTGGCATGGTTGTTGGTGCCAGACGGGCTGGTCTGAGTATTTCCCAATCTGCTCAGTTACTGGGATTTTCACGCACAACCATTTCTAGGGCTTACAAAGAATGGTCTAAAAAAGGAAAAACATCCACTATGCTGCATTCCTGGGCGCGAAAATGCCTTGTTGATGCTAGAGGTCAGAGGAGAATGGGCCGACTGATTCCAGCTGATAGATCAACTTTGACTCAAATAACCACTCGTTACAACCGAGGTATGCAGCAAATCATTTGTGAAGCCACAACACACACAACCTTGAGGCGGATGGGCTACACCAGCAGAAGACCCCACCGGGTACCACTCATCTCCACTAAAAATAGGAAAATGAGGCTACAATTTGCACGAGCTCACCAAAATTGGACAGTTGAAGACTGTAAAAATGTTGCCTGGTCTGATGAGTCTCGATTTGTGTTGAAACATTCAGATGGTAGAGTCAGAATTTGGCATAAACAGAATGAGAACATGGATCCGTCATGCCTTGTTACCACTGGGCAGGCTGGTGGTGGTGTAATGGTGTGGGGGATGTTTTCTTGGCACACTTTAATAATAATAATAATAATAAATTGAATTTATATAGCGCTTTTCATGGACTCAAAGTCGCTTAGGCCCCTTAGTTCCAATTGGGCATTGATTAAATGCCACAGCCTACCTGAGCATTTTTTCTGACCATGTCCATCCATTTATGACCACCATGTACCCATCCTCTGATGGCTACTTCCAGCAGTATAATGCACCATGTCACAAAGCTTGAATCATTTCAAATTGGTTTCTTGAACATGACAATGACTTCACTGTACTAAAATGACCCCCACAGTCACCAGATTTCAACCCAATAGAACATATTTGGGATGTGGTGGAACGGGAGCTTCGTGCCCTGGATGTGCATCCCTCAAATCTCCATCTTCTGCAAGATTCTATCCTCTCAATATGGGCCAACATTTCTAAAGAATGCTTCCAGCACCTTGTTGAATCAATGTCACCAAGAATTAAGGCAGTTCTGAAGGTGAAAGGGGGTCAATCACGGTATTAGTATGGTGTTCCTAATAATCCTTTAGGTGAGTGTATATCAATATAGCAATGGCTCCCTTCCTGATGGTTCTGCTTTGGTTGAGCTACAACAAAGAACATCAGTAAATACTTTTGGCCACGTTGCAACACCAGTATCTTCCCTTCACATCAGCGGATTTCTGTTCCATCTGCTAGTCTTCATCTACCGGAAAAATAAAGGAAAAAACGTGCAACCTGTAAATCATTCATTCTTCCTTCTGCCACCTCTGCTGTCAGTGAAGCCAGCATTCCCAGCCCGTGGCTCCACAGCGTCACGACTCACTGTGCCCATTAGGACTCTGTTTTTGTTGCCTAAATGAGAATTTGCTGGCAACTGTCCTCCTGGCCTCTTTAGGTTTGTCCTGCATTCTTTTCAGAATAAATGTAGTGTTTCAGGACTATTATATCCGCGATGGCTGCCCTGTAACCTGCACAACATTAGAAAATGTTTTTTAGGGTCTGTCATAGTTTAAAGTGGGCAGCAATCACAGCTTTTGGCCTCCCACATGGTATTGTCCAGATGGAAAGGGAGGACCTGGAGCATGCTGCCATAGAAGCCCTGCAGTCATGCAAAAAAAAAATCAACACAGTGGGACACTGATTGCTTTCCTGGCTGCAAGTTTTAGCTGTGTGATACTCAGCAGGAGTGATAAGGAAGCAGAGACCGGTAATAGTAATCTATTATTTTCATTCAAGGGTTTGTATTGTACAAAGCTGGTAATGAGAATCTTGATTATGAAAGTTTGCCTTGCTGTCTGGGATTTGAATGAGTCAGCAGGAAAATATGTCTGAATCACATCGCCAATTAAAGACAGGCTTCTCATTGAGGCTTCAAAGGGCAACCAGAGCTTTAGGAAGAAAGTCAGTGGTGCTGATGATGACCACACATTGATCCACTGTGTAAAACAGCAGAACCAGAGATTTATCTCACCATGGAACCTCACTTCAGCATATTGCTTATTGTCTCTCAAGAATGCACTTTCCCCCAAATCAGTCTGAATCATGTGCATCTATCTGTTCATATGGCAGCATTGTGCATACTTGTTTGTCAGATTGGCACATTATTTAATATGGATAAAATAGTTTTTTGAGAAATTAACGAATGCTTGAAGTTTTCTTTCACATGTCTGCGTAAGGGAGAGCTCAGGTGTGTCTTTTTCTGTGAACATAATGTTACTTAAAGCTGCATTAATCAAATTGTACACTACCAATAGATGGAATGCCTAGGAGTCGCTCATAGTGATGAACCTACAGATAATTATCACCCGACTCTGCGGTTCCCCTCAGCTCTATGGAGCATTTCAGCGGCTTTTCAGCGCTTTGTTTCTTTGTGCCTGCAACTTTACTGTTTTAAGTCTCACATCTCTCATCATTGTTGTTTTCAGCAAAAAAAAAAAGTTCTGATGAACCTCCTGTTCACTACCTACCCAGCAAAAAACTGCACACGGACAAAGTCAGCGACTAGTTAGTATAGCGAAGCATGTGGCAGCTAAAGAGCCAGATATTTCCCTCAGGAGTTGGTGGACACCTTTATAGTCTATAAAAAAACATCAACCACTTCAGCACATGTAAAAACTGTAGTGTTGTATTTGTCACTGTCCCAAATATTCTATTGTCTGCATATTGTCAGAAAGCATGACTTGGTCCATGGCTGATGGAAAATATACTAGACATAGACAGGAGTAGGAGTGCATATTTTCCTTTTAATATTGTTGGAGGATTCTCTGGAAGCCTTTGCTTGAGGGTTTTTACCTCATTACTCAGCTTGTGGTTGACAACTTCACTTTTGGCAAAACCACACCAGCAGAAAACGTCCACTATTTGCTATGTTCATTGTTGTCTTGTGCACCTTACAGAAATGGTAGATTTTTCAATTTTACTGTCTTCTTTCTTTCTTGATGTCTGTTTCATCCTCCTGATTCGTTGGGAGCTTTCAAACTTGAATGTCCTTATGTTCTGCAGTGTTAACTGTTGCGTCATTAGATCGTGAGTTATGTGTCTGTTGGCAGCGAGGCTTGTTTAAGAAATGAAAGCCATGCCTGACAGCAAAACTTAATTCCAGGACAGCACTCTCTGAGCCACTTCAATGTCTACGCGAGCTTTGTAGGATGTGTGAGCATGAGTCATTGTGATGCCATCTTAATTTCCACACCATTTCGATCACTTTTTTTCACTCCGCTAAAGACAGCTGTACATAATATATTAAGCATTCTTGATGGAGACGCAATATGTGTTGTTTCATTGTTAAGGGCCAAGCTAATATCTACACGTCCTGTTTGTTCTGTTCATCAGCGTGCTGTATGAGGGTAAGGAGCGTCTGATCCAGGGCTGTGAGATCATTCAGGCCACGCCGTACGGCCGCTGCGCCAACGTCAACAACAGCTCCGCCACCTCGCAGCGCATCTTCATCACCTTACGCCGAGCGCCGCCCGTCCAGCCTCAGAACTCCCTCGCAGTGACCGACATCTGCGTTATTGTCACGAGCAAAGGCGAGATACCACCACATACCTTTTGCAAGGTGGACAAGAACCTCAACTGTGGCATGGTAAGTCTGATTTCTATTCCTAAGCTAGCACTTGTGCATCATAAGTCATTACATGAACATTTGTTTTAAACCTTTCAGTGGGGCTCCAATGTGTTCCTGTGCTACAAGAAATCAGTCTCTGCATCCAATTCCATCAGTTACAAAGCTGGTGAGTATACGTCTCTGATGGTTTACCATGTTAGAAACTCAGTGTCATCAGAGGTCTGCAGTTACCCTGGTTTTATTATTGTGCACGTTAGATAATAGAGTATTTATTAATAGTTATTTTAAATTTGTAAAAAAAAAATGAAGGTGTGGAGTGAAAATAAGAGTTTCTAAGGCCACTATTGTATAGAAAGGATACAGCGAGTAGTTAAAGCAAAGCTGTATACTGTTCACAGTACATAGAATATTGTGTCTGAAGCCAAAAGGCCATAATAAAAAAATTAAAAAAGATCAACATAAGAAGACCTAAATGAAGGTGAAATTATGAAATGGTCAATAGTAAGTAAAGTTAGACAAATTCAGAAATTATAAGATGGTAACATTATTACTTTCTAAGTTAGCATTATGAGGTGCTTAGTCAGAGTTATGATATAGTAATTTTCACCCACTTCCTCATAATTCTGAGTTAAGTATTCTTTTTTTTCTTTCTAACAATGTCATCTATTTTGTCCTGGCAAAAATAGGCTTCTGGTGTTGAAAATGTTTTGCAATAATAATAACTAGTCTTTCTTGTTAAATGATGCAATGTTGTGATATGATAAATGCAGTGCAGTTAGAAATGGTGCAGCTTTGTGTCCTGTTGCAATCGGCCTCTGTTACGTCTTTGTTTTAGGCGAGCAGCACCTTCAGTGTATATCTGATCTTGCAGTAGACAGCAGAATTTGGCATTTCTGAACGGTTTATGTGACATTTTCACTGACTGAATGCTTCCACAACAGCTTGGCCTTTGGAACAATTCGTTGTGTAACACGCATATAGTAAATGTTCATATGAATGTGTGTACACACACAGACACACCCACGAGATACACATGATGGCTTTATCTTTTTGGCCGACCTTTTTCCTGTGAGGCGGCTGTTTATTCATCTCAGACAACTGCACTTCCTGCCACGTCCATTATTATTGTGCCTGCAGGCTTGTTTGTGTATGGGCATGTTCCCATAAGAATGTGTGTGTCTTGTGAGAATGAAATCTCATCAAACAAGTTACACTGTGAAGCAGAACAGTTTTTTCCAAAAAAGAAAAAAAGAAACCAGAATATACTACTTTTATCACAATTAAAAAACACTGCTCTCCCTTTTCTTAGTGCCTCTTTTGTGCAGGATTAATCCTTGCAGAGAAATAAAGCCATACTTGTAGCCTGTCTGGAAGTTTGAGTTATTATATCAATTGTCAAACTTTTGGATGTATTTTGTTTAACACTACTACGTCATAACGACACTTGGGTACATAACTATTATTTGTTTGTATTCTTTGTTTTCCAGGTCTCATCTTTCGTTACCCAGAAGAAGACTACGAGTCTTTTCCTCTGTCAGAATCTGTCCCTCTGTTTTGTTTACCCATGGGTGCTAAGATCGAGTGTTGGGCACCAAACACACCTGATCCTCTGCCCGTCTTCTCCACGTTCGTCTTAACCATCTCTTCCGGTGAAAAGGTGAGACGCAGCAACCAAGAGCGAGCTGGCATTGATGAAAAAAATAAATAAATAAAAACGAGGGCTACAGTCGAAAAACCTTTTTCTTTTCTTTTTTTTAAAACAAAGAAAGATTGTTACCTGAGTGTACTCTTTGAAAAGATTTCCTTCAAGGTTAAACTGGCTAGGGAGCCAAAACGGTACTAAAGGAATTGGTCCATTTTGTTCCAGGTGTATGGAGCAGCCATCCAGTTCTACGAGCCACATCCGGTGGATCAGTTGAGCGAGAAGCAGAAGATCCAGCTGGGCCTGCTCACCACGGTGGAGAAGAAGGTGATCCCCAACCGTCCTGTGAACACCAATAAATGCATCTGCCTGCTCTCCCGCTGGCCATTCTTTGAGTCCTTCCGCAAGTTCCTGATGTTCCTCTACAAGCTCTCCGTCTCAGGCCCACACCCGCTGCCTATTGAAAAGTAAGAATCTGCCTGCAACTACTGACATTTCTATATCATTTGTTGGGGACATTAATGCTAAGCACTGTGCACATCTCAAAGTTCACATTATGATAGGTGGAATGTAGTTGCTGCATATGTTTGAACATGTTTGACGACCTATGACCACATTTTGTGTATTTCTCTAAATAGGCACATCTCACACTTCATGCACAATGTGTCATTTCCTTCTCCTCAAAGGCCAAGAATACTGGTCCAGGTGACATGTTTTTTTTTTTTTCTTCTTCTTAACATTTTGTAATAATTCAATCAAAAATATACTTTAACATGTATACTTTTGTTTTTGTAGTTCCTTATATTCACATTCTAAAATGTTTCCTTTCAGCTTTCGGCACATGACACCTTGATCCTCTCCCAGCCTGTGTGTACACCCTTACCACTCAGGTACAACGGGCTTTGCAATGCTTAACGTCATAGTTTCACAACAAAATAATGTTAAAATCTTTTTTTCAAAAGGAAAGGGGTAGTACTTTACAGTTTATTATACTTTTACAAGTTTTGTTCCCATTTAAAGCTAAATGTATTTGTCATTCAGTACAAATTCTGTGCTTTTGTCTAAAAGAAGCTGATCAGGTTGAAAGAAAAAGACCAGTGTATTGTTCTAGAAAAAAGCATAACGCATTCATTCATGTTAGTTTCCTCACACTGAAAACAGCCTCGGGCATTATAATATTTAACACTTTTTCACTACGTTGCATCATTTTGCCATGTTTGCATTTAATGTGTGCAATTCAAGCAGTGGCTGTCTGGCTTCTTTGTGCCTCTGCGTGCTGCTTTATGTTGAAAACTCACAAAAATGGTGATTGTCAGGCCTTTGTTAAGCCAACGCAAATTAGCATTCAACTTGAATGTGACTCACCGCTGTTGCTGTTGCTGCCTCTGTGATTGTGATTTGAAAATCTCAAAAACAATAAGTGAAAACGGAAATCAATTTTTGAGTCACAATTTCAAAGACTCAAAATGGTCACGTTAGCAACAACATGGCAGAATATGTAAACACAGGAAAACCGCATCAGCAAATAGATCAAGTCTCTTGGCAACACTGCCCAAATGAAACCTAATGGCCATATTGTCTTAGCATCATTAGAAACTACTGTAGCTCCTTAGAAATGACTGTCAAATTGAATCAAAGCCTGAGTCTCAACATGGTTTCCATTATGAGCTTAACAAAGCGAGTATGACATGCAGGGTTGTTGGATGGCATCATGTCGTAAGGTGATAGTGTTTTTCGGTGTGATTTGCGTAGTCCAGAGATCTCGGTGTTGATATAAAAACACTAATAATTAAAACTGTTACAAAAAAAGTTTTAAATGGCACTCAACCTAATGTTTTTACTTCTGGGATCTTCATTGTCTACCATTGTTTGGAGAAGTTTAGAATTACCTTTGTTTTCACCCTAACCCGACTTGTGTCTGTCTCTAGTTACAAACCCGGCTATAAAGCCTTTTACTCCATCAGCTCTTCTTTTCACACTCCCTCCATCCCTTATATCTCCTCTCCCTTTGCTTTCCGTTTTGTGTTCCGTCCTCTGCCCGAACTCATCAACTCACTCATCTCCTGTATGCTCTCCCTCCCTGCCAGCGGGGCCGACTACGGCACTCTGCTGATGAATCTGGGCTCAGAGAACTGCGCCACGCTGCTGCACTTTGTCCTGCTGGAGAGCAAGATCCTGCTGCACTCGCTCCGGCCCGCTGTGCTCACCGGAGTGGCCGAGGCTGTGGTGGCTGTGAGTAATGCTCCACCATGCAAGCCATACTCAAACATCTTCAGTGGTATTGCTGGCAACATCTGCTGCGTTTTGATCGGCTTAGGATTGAAATATTAAAACAGACGTTACATTAAATGCATCATATACATAATTACGACTGTTCCATTGACTTGCTTTACTCATAGTATAGACCCTGGTACAGTCTGGTAGAATGGGGTGTAACAGTAAAACGAGCCGTGAGAAGAGGAACCAGTTTTTGGAGAAACATGTTTTAGATGTTCAACAGTAACGTGATCAGTTTTACATGCATTATGTCATCCAGAGTTTACATTTCTTCAGACAGACAATTACACAAGTCATAGTGATCATCCTAGTCATGTGCTACTCACAACATGCACACATAATAGATGGTACAGAGAATTAATTTATTCCAAAATTCATTATAACTATTACTTAAAAAATAAATTGACAGTCCTCAAAGTGAATTGGAGATGACAAAGATTGAAATGCCATGAAGATGCACTTTCTAACATTATAGTTATATAGTTATACCTATCATCACTCCACCATTATATCTCAAAGTCAGTGCAGTGTTTCCTTTAGGATTTTTTTTAGCAGTGGGGGCAGGTCTGTCCGAACAACATCCACCCCCGCCAAATGTTTTACGTTTGAACACTTTACGTTTTGAAACAACGGGGAGTGCATTATGTCGGCACTTCACAATAACCACCTACGCTATATTATAAAAGTTAACTTTAACATATAAACACTCGGAGCACACACAGAGTGTGATATAAACCGGCGTTATCACATATTAACGGCGCTGATTAACTAAGTAGACTCTTAACGAGTGTGCCGTGGAGAAAGGAAAATAAGGCTTTCACAACAACTCCTGCCATAACTACGATCTAAATGGTTAAACTATACAGATATATTTGTCCTGTATGGTGTCACACAATAAACTCCACATGTACAAACAAAACTAGACAGAATGAAGAAAAGGAATAATTTAAAGTCCGCTGCCTCTCTAAAAACGGACATCAAAGCGCAGTGCCACATCGCTGTCCACCTGCGGGGGGCGTGGACAGGCTTTCCAACAGGCAGGATAATTTAAAAGGCAACCGCAACTACATTGTGCGTCTGCCCTATTTCTGATACCGTGGCGGCAGATATTTTGGCGTGGCGGGCCGCCATTTCCACATCAACATCAACATCTTAGTTAATATTAAAAGATATATATTGCCACTCCTCCAGGTATTTGACCTTTTGACTTATTTTTCACTGAGCTTGGTTGTTGATTCTGCAGCTCCATGAACATAATTGAACTTAGCCAACCATGTCTCTTTGAATACACAGGATGTCACAATCCTCAAAAGTCCCCCGAATGCATTTGAAGTTTCACAATAAATCCGTCGCGATCATAAAGAATCAAATCGTATGCCCTAAAATTTGTCCTAATTGCCCACATTTAATTCTGAAGTTTGGTTTAGACATCCCCTGGAAGTTTTTTTTTTACTCAAGTGGAGCCTTTTAAGAACATACTGGAAGGTTTTGGTATAATGGTGGCACTTTAAATGTTTCTACCTTCAGAGGCTGTGATGTAAAACTCCTGTTCATTGTCAGCCTGGTTGTAGTAATCGTGCCTCTCTCTGGTCTCTCCTCAGATGATCTTCCCCTTCCAGTGGCAGTGTCCCTACATCCCCCTGTGCCCGCTCTCTCTAGCAGGCGTCCTCAACGCTCCCTGTCCATTCATAGTGGGCGTGGACTCCCGCTACTTTGACCTTTACGACCCCCCGCCAGATGTTGTCTGTGTGGATCTGGACACCAACACTATCTACCTGTATGCTGTGCTTTAATACTAAACCCAAATCGCTGCCTGCTTCGTACTGTGCGTTTACAGCTCTCCTAATGTGGAACTATCTCCACTATTGCAGCAACAAGCAGGAGCACATAGCAGATTATTTTTGTGCAGCTCTCCTTTTACTTCCAGCTAACTGCCTTTGTGGTATTGTGTGTTGCAGTTCTGATGAAAAGAGACACAGCAACTGGAAGAACCTCCCAAAGAAGCCCTGCAAGAGTCTGGTTAACTCCCTGAGCAACTTGCACCACCAGCTGGCCACGGGTACACACAGCATCTCACCTCCTCTTGTAGCACAACCTCACTGTAGAGAATGACTTGTTTCTCAAAAGATGAAGATGAATTTACAGGGAATGGATGAAATCTCAAGAACAATTTAGTGAAATACAACAACCACCATAAACTTGGACAAAAATAGAGCTGAATCTGTATCACAGCTGAAAAAAGTATTTGGCTATTGCATTAGATTATCATTATCCACCCCATGTCGTTATATATGGAGCCCCAAAACTGACAAAACGTAGATCGTATGTTGTTAGTCGAATCATTAAAATGAGTGTAAAAAGAAATAATAATAATCATAAACTTTTATAGTTTACAAAGTGCTTTACAAAAACCCGAGGTAAAAGCACCACTTTAAACAACATATTCAAATGCAAAACAATTACAACATAAAGGAATAAAACATAAGAGCATCATCAGGTAAAGTAAGGTAAGTTAAGCTAGTTGAACGATAAAAGCACATTCGTAGAAGTCCGTTTTTTATAGCATTTTAGCCAGCAAGTTAATGCTAAACAAGTTACTTGGAAATTCACACCCATCTTGCTTCTTTTTTCCTAACATTATCTTCATCCTCATGAGTGTGGGAATAGATAAATAACTGAATGTGTGCCATGACCAAAACAATTGGGACATGAAGGAGTTTAAAACAATAAAATAAGCAAGTGAAAGATAAATAGAGACCCTCCCCCCATCAGATTTTTATTTCAACTGTTCAAATTAACCCCGTAATTTGTTGTGCGTTTTTAGTTTTTTCAGTACGTCAAGCAGCACAGGAGAACTCCGCAGTGGACATGACCCCCATCGAGGCAGACTTCACCTGGCACAAGAGGAGGACAGCTGTGGAGATGGAAATCCAGGAGGCCTTCCTTCGCTTCATGGCCTCCATCCTGAAGGGCTACCGCTCCTACCTCAAACCCATCACCCAGGCACCCTCCGAAAAGGCCACGGCCGCAGACTCCCTCTACGACCTGCAAGGTAAACAAGGGATTGACAGCTCTCTTTTCAAATGTGTGGAAACCGGGGGGGGGGGGGTTAAGTTGTCTTATAGCAAGGAAAATCATGTGGATGATGTGTAAAACCATAATGACATGTAGATAATGGTTTTGTTTATTAGCAGCGGAACCTGGATGTGCTGATAGCTTTCTGGCTTTTGTTACCTATGCATCATTTACAGCCTTAATTTAGATAGCTTCACCTAATGGTATTGGCATTTCTATTTCAAGGAGCATCTCAACTATCACTCAACCAAAGTGTTTTTACGAATCGATTGCCTTTCTCATTGGCTGTGAAAAGACTTGTTGGGAAATGGTCCTCATTTCCATTTCCCGTCACTGTTGGAGATCCATTTTAGATACAGAGAGTGATGGAAAGGGCTTTTAAGACAGCATACTTAACCACTTTCGTCAATCAAGCTACACATTAGTGTTTTGAAGAGGGATGAAAATACATTAAAACCTGATTTATTTCTCCCTGAAGTCAGTACAAGAATGATTGTGGAAATGTGAATTTTGAAATGTGGCTTTCAGTTAAACTAAAGAAGTGATACCACAATCTGTCCTTCCTGCAGGGTTTCTCAAAAGCAGAGACCGAGCCCACCAGAAGTTCTACTCCCAGCTCACCAAGACCCAGATCTTCATCCGCTTCATTGAGGAGTGCACCTTTGTCAGTGACAAGGACACTGGCCTGGCCTTTTTTGACGACTGTGTCGAGAAGGTGCAGTGTTTCCTCTATGTTGATTTTGTAGTGGCTGCCCACCACGGCAAAATTTCTGCCCCCACGGTATCAGAAATAGGGCTGTACAAAAAATGTAGTCACGGTTGCCTTTTAAGTTATCCTGCCAACATAATGCACCCCCCGTTGGCTGCCGCTCACATTGCAATTTAACAACAAGTTGAACTATTCAGAAGTTATTGGGCTCTTCCAGTTTAACTCCACATACTGTTGTGTTGATGTAGTTTATTGTCAAAACGTTCACTTTCTTCCGAGTTGACTATTAAACGAACAGCTCCACCAAAAACGTTACCGTGGTGGGTCCGTTCTAAGTGCAGACCTGTTGTAGATGTTAAGTGCCCTATAGTTCCTCAAAAAATACAGTTCAATCACAACTGAAAATATGCCTCATTGTGTGTGAATTGGGCCTGCACGATAAATCGTGATAAAATCGCGATCTCGATTCACCCCTGTTCGCAATTTTTTTTTCTTTTCTCTTTCAATTAATTTCTTGAAAGCATTTGACATTGACATGTTTTAATTATGTTAAGACATGTTCAAGGAGTTCAGATAGAGCCTGTATCAGGGCCATATTTAGTTCACTGTGTCACTATTTTTGGTAGCCTACTGTACTTAAATGGCCAGTATGTACTTTATTTTCTCTATTCATTGAAGCCTCTATGTTTACAGGCTTGTGGTGATGCGCAATGTGCTATAGGTGCCAAAAAAAAATCTAGGTTTGGTACTGCCAATTTGTTTTGTTTTGTCATGGTTCATGTGTGCAATAAACATTACACTTCGTGAGGGGAAAAAATCGTGGCAGATAATCGTGATATCAGTTCTAAGCAAAACAATTGTGATTCATATTTTCCCCCAAATCTTGCAGGCCTATTGTGTTGCAGCAAAGTGTCCGTTCTGTATCATACATAAAACATTTTGCAGGTGGGGGGGGGGTTGTTGTTGTTCAGACCTGCCCCCACTGCTAAAAAAATATCCTAAAGGAAACACTGAGGTGATTACCAAACCAGCGTCAGGCAGGTCTCAGATATGTACGCACACTGATTTTATGGGGTTTTGTATTTCCTTTCCACCGGAAGTTTCTTTCCATGTAAAGGCCTTTTTGTTTTATGTTTTATTGGCAAAATAACATTTGTCTGCTGGGTGAGCAAGGAAGCCAAAGTTTCCTCTGATTCATTCTGGTCCCTTTGCTTTCTTTCCTCTTCTTGCAGCTTTTTCCCTCTGATAAAATCACCGACAAGGGCACCAAGGTAATACTAGGCTTACACTGTAATCACATTTTCCTCATGTTTGTGACTAACATTAAAAGGCAGTTAAATTGACCCATTGGTCCCTTTTGATAAATGTTGTCACCAAGGGGAATGGACATTCCCTTCTTTTCTTCTATCCTTAAATCCTAACCTCAATCAAATAAGAATGTTGTACTGCCTAATTGGAAAAGTATGACAGATTGCAATATGCCTCTTGTTGTTTACTTTCTGCTATCAGACAGGAAATAACCTACAGAGTGTGCTTTTTGTAAAACTCAAATCATATTTGTTAGTATCGCTAAGGATCTGGATGCTATCCTCACTGCAGGTTGAAGGGGAGTCATCTGAGGACACGAGGCTGTTGGAACTGGACGAGTCCCAGAAGAGCGAACACACTGTTTTTGTCATGCCCGCTGAACCTCCAGTTGGCGATGGAACTGAACCCGCCCCCAGATACATGTAAGTCTTTTAACATCAGTTTATTATGACTTTTTTTTAGACCGAAAAAGATTGACGACAAAACCCGAAAAAGTCGGGAGCATGTGACCTTGCAACAATCCTATTTTTCATCCTCCAGCTACAAAGGTTTCCCCAGGCTGCAGATGGAGCTGTTTGACCGTCCTCGGGAGTTACTCCCAGCACTCAGCAG
The DNA here is from genome assembly GCF_010015445.1 of Perca fluviatilis. NCBI lineage: Eukaryota > Metazoa > Chordata > Actinopteri > Perciformes > Percidae > Perca > Perca fluviatilis. The sequence continues at coordinate 12,263,546 of NC_053125.1, forward strand.
CAGAACAGCCGGGGCCAGCGTGTCCAGCAGCCCTGCACTACTGGCTAAGAGGACGAAGCAGGTGTGTACAGATTCACGCAGTCACGCTCAGCAGAAGTATCAGCAACACCCTGTTACTGGAACACACATGCCTAAAAGGACCGGATGTTGTTGTAACCCTAACCTGTGTCTAAAAATCAGACACTTTATCCTCCGTCCTCATCAACCTCTTAATCCATTCGTGCTTTAAATGTCTGCCTGATCCTGGGCGCCGGGGTAGCTCACCTGGTGGAGCATGCGCCCATGTGCGGAGGCTTGCTCTTCGAAAGCGGCGGCTGCGGGTTCGGTTCCGACCTGCGGCCCTTTCATTTCTAGGCTGTCCTGTCAACAGTGAAGGCCTAAAAATGCCCCAAAAAATAATAATCTTTAAATGTCTGCCTGATCCAACAGGAGATTAAGCTAGCATACAAGATGGCTAAGCGCTTCTACTCCAGTCCTCCGGAGTGGGCCAAGTGTCTGTTCAGTCACTGCTACAGCCTGTGGTTCATCTGCCTACCGGCAGCCGTGCGACTCTCCAAGTCTAAAAGCCGTGCCATGCAGCAGGCGTACAACGTCCTCCTGAAGATGAGGACCACTGAGGTGGAGGTGCTGGATGAGGTACAGTGAGATTTTCCTACTATATTTATGTGATTCTACTAAAGTTTTTTTCATATTTCTTCATGTCTAAACTTGTTGGTCTCATTGTGTGATACTACTTTTATTATTGTTAATACCTTTTTCTAATCCAAGATTAATGAATGCGTCATGTTTAGTTTTTTTTTGGTTTTTGTTTTTTTTATCTCTCTGGCTTCCAGGTGTGTTACAGAGTGGTGATGCAGCTCTGCGGTTTGTGGGGTCTTCCCGTCATGGCTGTGCGAGTCCTGGTTGAGATGAAGAAAGCCGGAGTACATCCGAACGCCATCACATATGGATACTACAACAAGGTCACATACAGCCTTTCACATTGCTTAAACATATCTCTACTGTAGCACAAAGGACTGAAAGCAGTACAACCGACGACAGCAGCAATTTCAAGACTTACTGTGTGCCTACGCATGTCCTCATCCTTCAGTCTGTTCCCTCTGCAGGCCGTCTTAGAGAGCCCGTGGCCGAGCAGGAACCGCAGTGGCCTCTTTATGTGGACCAAGCTTCGTAATGTGCTTCGTGGAGTGACCCAGTTCAAGCACGCTCCAGACCGAACATCTTCCAAGAAGAGCCCCACACTTAGTGCCACAGGTGGGAGTGGAATACACAGTGATGATAGGGCTGGCTAATGGGAGACACTTAAACACTGTTTCCTTGTTTCTCACCCACTTTTTTTCTTTCTGTGTCCTTCTGTCTGCAACAATAGGTGGGTCAGCAGTCACCGACGCTGACCGTCTGAGTCATGGAAGTGCCGACAGCTCAAGTGAGGTCAACGGCGAGGAACACAACCTGTTTGCGCACAGCACCGGCACGAAAGACACAACCGACAACAGCTGTAGCACAGGTACTCATCCTCTTAACCCTTGTGTGGTCCTTCGGGTCCCAGTGACCCGAAGGACCACACAAGGATTATGTACTTCCCTTTACTTTGTTGAGAATTGCTCTCTGAACCCTGTTTCTTGTAAAGTAAGTAAGTAAAGTTTATTTCTAGAACACATTTAAACACAGTTTAAGCTGACCAAAATGCTGTACAAACAAGAACTAAGGTGCTGTATTAACCCTTGTTTAGAGAGCAATTCTCAACAAAGTAAAGGGAAGTACATAGTCCTTGTGTTGTCCTTCGGGTCACTGGGACCCGAAGGACAACACAAGGGTTAAGTATAAAGCTCTACACCCTGAGGGTCAGAAATGACATTTGCTGATATGGATTTGAAACTCTGACCATTGCTGAGATCTGGAGTTGCTGCGACACCAGTGGCCATAGTTGTACAGCAGTTACAGCGTGGTTTGTGTGATTTGGTGATCCACAGGAAGGCAGTCTGATCAAGGCTACGGCTCCAAGGATGAGTTACACCAGGTGCTGGCAGAGCCTTCACATACAGCCGTCCTTTCCGTGGAAGAGAGAAACAATTCCAAAGCACAGCATAATGGTAAGAAAAGCTACTTCCATTCCAGTTCTAGTTCTGACTTTAAAGGTTATGTGTGCCACAAATACCCCATTTCCTCGTCGCACGTTGATGTTGCTCAGTTGACTATGTACTTTTCTAACAAGGAGGTGACATTGCTAGCTCGGTGGACAGTGTTGTAGCACTAGCAGAGCCCCCCAGTCCTGTTGATGGGCTCTCGTCTGTCCCCAGTATTGTGAAGCTGTCCACAGGGAGCTTTGATGGTGGCAGGGAAACAGGTGAGGATAAAGATAAGGCATTTTAAGTTCAATTTAAAAAAAAATTAAAAAAATCAGAAATTTGGATGGCAATTTTGCCACTTCTATGACTTTTCATGATGGATAGATTCTTTTGTTTTACATATACATTTAAGTTTGATTATTGCAACCCTAAATTGAAAAGGACAACTCTGATTATAACAGTACACATTTTGCAGGTACAGGGAAGCTGTTCAGGAGACACAGCAAGACTGATAATGTGTCTCTCCCTGATGATGATGCCTCGCTGCCATCAGGAGATGTAGCTAACCTGCCTCAACAGCAGCGGCAGAAATCCTTTGCTGAACGCAGCTGTAGCTTCAGCGTTGAAACCCGTGCTGGGATGCTCCTAGAGAAAGGCGTGGACCACATGGCCAGTCAGATGGGTGCCGATGCCCGTATCCTGGCTGCAGCGCTCTGTGCAGGCCAAAGTCCACCCCCTAATAGTGTGCCCAAAGCACTTTTTAAAGACCTGCAGGAAGAGCCTGAAGATGATCGGGGCTTGACACTGGTGAAGCTGCCAGAGGAAGAGGAGCCAGGAGCACCAGAAGAAGAGAAGGGAGATGATGAAAAGGTAGAAAGGACTGAGTTAAAAATGGAGAAACGAGAAAGGAAGCACACTGAAACAAACGAGGAGGACTCTGGGTTGCGCGGGCCGACCCTGGAGAGGGCGGATGTGAAGGTGGGTGCTGACCCGCTTTCCCTCCTGGTGACTGAGAGCGAAGAGTCAGCCTCGGTTACCAGCCAGGAGCCACCGCGCTCCGTGCCCGCTGTGGTGTCCCGCAACCTGGCCGAGGAGATCGAAATGTACATGAGCCTGAGAAGCCCCCTGGGTGTGAAGTCCTCCAGCATGGAGCTCCAGCAGGCCCAGGGAGACTCCACTGACTCCCCACAGCCCAAACTGTCTCTGGAACGCAGGTCTAGCCTCCCCGTGCCTCCTGTAAAAACCCCAGCTGGCTCCCCAGGCGACACACCCAAACGCAGCCCCACCACTGTTACTCGCTCTAAGACTTTTGCAGCAAAGACAAAGACCCCCGGCAGCGCCGTGGGTAGCCCGGGTATTAGATCGTCCTCACTGACGGCGCTGGTCAAGTCCTCCCAGGGAGGGTCGCTGGGCTCAGTCATCAACTCCATTTCAGGCATCAAGATGGACACCCTCTTGTCGGGACCTAAAATCGATGTGTTTAAGTCAAGCATGAAACAGGCGGCAAATGTAGCCAGCAAAGTGTGGGGAGCAGTTGCTTCAGCGTACTCTTACTCAGATGACGAGGTTAGTGTTATTAAAGGAAACCTGTTATTTTAAACTGGAAATTGTTTTTACTTCTATTTTATTAGCTAATTCAATTTTAGCTTCTCTCCATTGGCTTCTGGTACATTTTAGAATTGATTTTAAGATATTAACTTGATAACGTTGAAGGCCAGCTCCGGACTTGCACCTGAGTATATCTCAGATCTTCTGATACCTTATGTGCCCAGTCGCGACCTGAGGTCCTCAGCCAAGGCTCTGCTAGCTGTTCCGCGGTCAAGGCTGAGGACCAAGGGTGACCGGGCTTTTCTGTTAAGGCCCCCACCCTCTGGAACTCTCTCCCTGAGGTGATCAGACTGGCAAGCTCCTTATCCTCTTTTAAATCCCTTTTTAAAAAAAACACATCTTTTTGTAAGTGCTCTTTCACAGCGTCTGTGGCCTGAAGGTACTTTTATCTGTTCAAACCTATTTTATATGTAATGGCATTCTCTTTACCTTCTTTCGACTATTTTAATTAGTTTATGTTGTTCTATTGTATACTTATTCTCTAGTGTTGCTTCGTATGCTTGCTTTTTAATGTTTTAAATAGTTTTTCATCATCGTTGGTCTGCTATGCTATTTTCTTGTTAAGCACTCAGTAACTTTTGTTTTTTAAAGTGCTATATAAATAAAGGTATTATTATTAATCTTATCAATTCTGGTTGAGGAGCTGATGATTCTGAGCAACCCTCTACCATCTCACTTTACTCTGCAGGATGAACAAGCTCAGGGCGGTGGCGGCTTCCCGTCCCATCTGGATGAGCACATGCTGGCTGCACATGACATAGATGACAGCCCTGAGAGAGGGGTCATCCCAGGCTTGGTGGCCAACGGCCTCAACCAGAGCTGCACCAGCCTGGGCAGCAGCAGTGGCAGCAGTGACACAGGCCGAGGGACCCACCAGACACGTAAGCACTCATTCTGTCAGGCAAATATGTGAGGGAAACGGAAGAGAATGGCCTAATGAGGTTAGTTGTCCTATGAATTTTTTTTTTTTATCTGTAGATCCGACCCCAGGACGAGCAGGCAGGGGTCCAGACTCTGAGCAAAGCTCCTCACATCACGCTTCCTCCTCGAGCATTTACCAGAACTGTGCACTGGAGGTCAGACATACTGTACATACACAAACAAGCCATTTGCCGCTGCTGCTGCTGCTGCTGTGCTCTCACTGCCAACAGGAACACTGGAACAGCTCCTAACTGGTTGGCCATATTTCCCTGCTGACAGGTGCTGATGTCCAGCTGCTCCCAGTGCCGCTCTTGTGAAGCCCTGGTGTACGACGAAGAGATAATGGCGGGCTGGACAGCTGATGACTCCAACCTGAATACCAACTGTCCTTTCTGTCGCACAGCCTTTCTTCCCTTGTTGCACGTCGAGTTTCATGACTTGCGCACAGCGACCGGGTAAGAATCTGTTGTCTTAGCATTCCCTTCTCCCATGTCCTTATTTTGAAGTAATGTTAGGGTGAATTATATCCTGACAAGCCAGACCCACATGTAGATGTTGGGTCTGGGAACTCACCATTGGCAGGGCTCAATCCGAGGGGGCGGGATAAACGGTTGTCTTTCAAAATCCCTCTGCACGCGATAGGATAGCGCTACAACCAACCAGAGCAACGCTTGTTGATAGATTAAACTTTTGCCGTATCTGGTCGGCAAAACTGCGAACACATCTTCCTTTTTTAAGAATGATTTCTGTGCCGTTCTTTGTTCTTTTCTCAAAGAAAAACTTAACTCCAAGTCTTCCAGAGTCACGGCCAAAGCCGATTTGAAAGACCGCTGTTCGCCAGCAGCAGCAGCCATCGTCTTTGTTTTCAAGTAGCAGGGAATTCACGTGTAACCGTCGCAACTCTGCCGTCCTTATGTTAAGCCCGCCCACCGACTCTATACACGATGTGATTGGCCTGACCAGAATTTGTTTTTTCTAGCTCGCAAGCCAACCGAGAGTTGCCAGACTGCAAATTACATTTGCTGCCACTAGGGTGCGTCTAGATTTCTAGGCTAAGTGAATTCTAAAACTGAGAGAGGAACATACAAACTGACAGTGCAAGCTGAAAAACGTTCCTTACAAAGGCAAACTGACTATACTGTGATTTTTTATTTTTTTTTCCCTCTCAGGTTCTACATGAATCCCAGTGCCTCAGGAGACAGTATCCACAGCTACAGTACCCAGCCCACAGCCAGCAGCTCAGCTGATATTAAGACACCTGACCTTATCTCTTTCCCTGAAGAGGAACTAAGGGAGACGTCAGATAATCTGCCTGGAACACATAAGAGGTACACACCAAGCGACTTCATGTGAAACACCCAAAGCACGTAAAGTGCTACAGTTGGACACTTGATGTGAAAACCCATGGCCTGGATGATGATTTATTTTTTTTTTTTATTTTTTTATCCTTTATTTTACCAGGTGATGTCACATTGAGATAGTCAAATCTCTTTTACAAGGGAGCCCTGGAGCAACAGTACACAAGTTACACAGAATCACAAAAACAGACACAGCAAACAAAACTGATTTACAGTACATGTAAAACAATTTAAAATAACATAAAAAGGCTTATTGAAAACATGTGCATTGTTCAAATTTCGATCGTTTAAGTAATTGTTTAAAATGTTTAAGTGGGATGAGAACAGAAAGCTTCATAACATTTTGGAGTAAATTCCAACACCAAGGAGCAGCATAACTAAAAGCAGTCTTGCCAAATTCTGTTGTTACACGAGGGATATTTAGAGCCAAAATGTTAGCGGAGCGGAGATTGTAAAGGTGATGATTTCTGGTCAACAAACTAGTAAGATAACTGGGTAAAGTACCATTAATTGCTTTAAAAATAAAAAAGTGCCAGTGGAACCATCTACGCAGACCTAAAGAGCTAAAACCAGTTTCATGATGATGTTGCGAACATATCAAGCTAAGCTGAGCTACGCAAGGGAATACTATCCCAGATTCTTGTAGCACCATCTCTTCCTGAGCCCTCTTTGTCTGTTGTGTTTCCAGTCTGATTCCAGAGCCGGCGCAGTCGGACCCCCTTGGTCTCCTGGAGCATGAGGCAGCGGGGAAGCAGCAGAGATGCAGCGGGACGTCGCTGACGCGCAGCAACAGTGTTGGCGGCCCGCTGCAGAGCCTGGACTACTCCCAGAGACCTGGACATGGCGTCTCCACCACCAGCCTGCCCTGCAGCCTGCAGGAGGTGTCGGTCAGTGCTACCGTCCGTCACACAACACTAACCCCGTTGTGTTTAAGTGTTGCTGATGCTGCTGTAGCTGCAGTGAGTGAAAATGACGAGTGTGCGTGTTTTGTCAGGATGGCATGGGGACTAAACGGCCGAACCCCAAGCCTGTGTCCGTACCGTACCTCAGCCCCTTGGTGCTGCGCAAGGAGCTGGAGACCCTGTTGGAGAACGAGGGAGATCAGGTACTCGCACACCCAAACACAAACGCACACACACAGATGCCACTGTACCCTCAGCAAGCCTGGCATTCCCAGGGACACTTTGGCCCAGCTATGGCAGGAGTTTTTTGTTACCTCCAGAGTCTCGAGCATGAGCAGACACACACGCACACGCACACAATCTCACAGTCTGCTTTATAGAAAACGTCTGTCACGCAGCTACTCAGCTACTCTGTCATGTCCAACCAGGTGATCTACACCCACAAGTTCCTCAGCCAGCACCCCATCATCTTCTGGAACCTGGTTTGGTATTTCCGTCGCCTGGACCTGCACACTCACCTACCTGGTCTCATCCTTACCTCCGAACACTGCAACAAAGGAGTACAGGTTAAAGACTTAACGTGTCCTCTATCATTGTTCTTTGTAGTCTCTTTTGTTATGGCTTTCCTTCGTATTTACTTATTTGTCATTCACTCTTTGCCAGGGACCTCACTCTGTCCCAAGCAAGTGACTTCAGCCTGTCCTATGTTTCCTGTGTGGTCTCTTTGGCAGGAATATAACTAAAAGTTCTATGTTTGCAGCTGCCCCTGACGTCACTGTCCCAGGACAGTAAGCAGGTATACGTCCAGCTCCTGTGGGACAACATTAACCTGCACCAGGAACATGGAGAGCCCCTCTACCTGCTCTGGAGGACTTTGCGTGAGTGTCCTCCTGTATTAGCCATTACTGTAGCGGTCCCACCATTTATTAAAAAAAAAAAAAAAAAAAAAGGTATACACTTTACCTCTCTCTAGCACTAGGGGGAGACAAAGACAACTATTTTCAATGTCCTAAAGGAAGTGCGCAGAGGTATTGCAAATTGAGCTAAATATGAATGTTTCAGGAAGGGCATGCTGTAATGGATTTAACATTAGCTGAAATTGTGTCAAGAAAATGACATCATAATAAAAATAGTCATTCTACCTCTTTGGATACAATGTCACTGTTGGCCAGACTTGAGGCTTCTTACTAAAAAGGATAGAATAACGGTCTTTCTGATGGTGCGTGTGATGTTTTCTAGTGGAGAAGAAGGGGACGTTGGCTCCGACGGACCACCAGGAGATTCGCACCCTCCTCAACACAATTGTTCGCAACATCCAGACCAACGACGTCTACGGGCCAATCAACCTGTTGATCCGAGAGATCAAGCGGCGCCCTGATGGCGTCAAGCGGCAGAGGTCAGACTTTTGTCCTCCCTCTCAGACATGTGTCTGATTTTAAACTCTCACTTTTTCCTTCTTTTTTAGTGGTTCAAGATTTTTCTGCAAAGCATTTGGACAATTATATTCTTGTAATGTAAATGAAAACCCCTTATGTCTCTTTTCTGTGTCCTGTATTTCTCTCAGGAGTATTTATCGAGAAATCTTGTTCCTCTCACTGGTGGCCTTGGGGAAGGAGAACATCGACGTAGGTGAGTGAAATCAATCAAGGTTGTAAAAAAAAAAGGAGAGAGAAATGTTCCTTAGTTGTATTATGTCTTTTTCAGACTGATCTCATGAAGTGGCGTATGTATCAGTCCCTCCAGAAAAACGCGATCATGCGATCGCATAATTCAATGCATAATCAGCCAAAGTCCGCATATTCATGCGGGGGCCGCATTTTTTTCAAATATTCCGCACTTTCGCCGCATAAATTGCCGATTTCCGTGCAAAATATGCGGCGCTTGCATGATTTCATAATCCCCGCATTTTCGTTCCAAAAAAGTCACATATATCTTAGCAGAAAGTTGAAAAAATGTTGCGTTTTCTTCACACAAGAGCAGCCATTTTCCCCTGTTGCCATGGGAACGGTATGAAGTGACGTAATTACGCGACGTGAACATCATCGAAAAGCAGGTGTTGGAGGTTGAATTTGACATGTTGTACTTTGAGTCTCTTAAGTTGGTATCCAATAAGAAAGCTATCTTAATATCTGATATTATCTGTTTAAATCCTCCTGCTGTCTATATTATTAATTAATTAATTATTAACGATTTTTGAAAGTCTGTCTTTTGTCTTTTATTTCCCTCTGTTTAGACTATTACTTTTATTTTTACTTTAATATTATATTATTTGTATATATTTTTGTATCTTATTTGTTTACTTATTGCAATGACTGAATATCTGTAAACTATTTTTGGAAATTAAGTTTAAAAAAAGCAGGGTGTTGGGGGAATCACTTTTTCTTCTCTTTTTCATCAAACCGCAGTTTTTGCAAGTTCCCACAATTTCATCGCATAAAATTTAAAAATATCCCTAATATTACATCGCATTTTTTAAGAAAACGTGCCGCATAATCAAGGATTTTTCCCCGCAACAATCACAAAAAAACTCAGCGTTTTTCTGGAAGGACTGATGTATGACACGCCAATTTGTATGCCATTTTGGCGCGTTATCAAGACGCATAATCGCTTTTTAGCGTGTTTATCAACGCCGTTTGGCCTCCATTGACTTAAATTACCTTGCGATTGCGTGTCACTTAATGCGGTAGTGAGTAGTATGAAAGGGAGAAAATCCGTGTAGGGAGGTCGGTCGGGGGTGGCAGTACTTCCACCCAGGAGACCGGGGATGGCGTCCCACCGGTCACGCTTCCTAAACCCAACCGTTGCTTTCTTCTTTTACTAAAGCCAACCCTGTTGTTCTTTACCTAAACCCAACTGTGCTGCTGCTGTCCCGCCACTGTTATTGTTTTCGTAAATCCAACCGTCCCGTTCTTCTTTTCAAATGCAGCGTCCCGTTCTCCTGCGTAGACATACACGCGCATAGCTCATAATGCGTTACAGATAACGCGCGCCACTTGGCTTTAGAAAGTGGAGTGTATGTTTTACAGGAAGGCATGCTATCACCAGCATTTTCATTTTCATTTGCAAAACATTTTTTGGGGTTATTAAATGTGAAGCTGGTTTAATATGTCTTTCTAACTGTCCTTAAAAGGTAAAGGTAAAGAGTGGTACATGTAACGCAAAATCAAAGACACCCTTGTGCTCCCTTTTCTGACTTTGTGAATCCACCCTCCTTTCCTCTACTGCTCCCCTGCAGAGGCCTTTGACAGGGAGTACCGCCTGGCTTACGACCAACTGAGCGCCGAGCAGCTCAAGTCTTTGCACCGCATTGATCGACCGCCCAGCCCCAGCGTCCAGTGGTGTCTTAAATGCTTCGGGACCCCCGTCATCTGACCACAGACACAGAAGTGAAGTGCGAAAAATGATTTTTGTATTTAAACACCTCCCATCGCCCAAACATGGTACTTCTTCTTCCTCTTGTCTGGGAAGATCCCCATCGTCTGCTTTTTTTTATTTTATTTTTTTTTTTTACAAACCTAATGATGCTTTTCATAGGCTACTTAAAGGTGGGACTGTTTCTGTAAGTGGCTCAGACAGCTGCAGTCAATCTTTTGGGACTAGTTGAGGTGTGTTTCATTACAGATGGTGTATAGAATGATTAATCACTGTACAGAATGTATTTACTGCCCCTATATTGTGTGTGTGTGTGTGTGTGTGTGTGTGTGTGTGTGTGTGTGTGTGTGTGTGTGTGTGTGTGTGTGTGTGTGTGTGCGCATTTCTCTGTCTTGTAGCCTTTTGCCCATTTTGCTTAAATATGTCATAACTGTCCACAGATTAGATCAGTGTACATAACCGGACTGTTAGTTTGTGCACTTTCTTTTTAAAAAGAAACAAAAAAAAAAATACCAGTGTCTCAAGTCCACCTGTCTTTTTGTACATATTGTTTACCTATGGGGTTAAATCTGAAACCAGGGTTGCCTTTTTTTTTTTTTTTGGGGAGGTAACTCGTCTCGATGTTTAGACTTTTTGTGTGATCCAAGTCTTAATGAATGTTGAAGTTTGTTCCATTGTAAATGTACAGGTTCAGAGCTGTCTGTGTAAATATGCATTGGAAGCACACATGTAAATGGGAGAGGACTGAGGACAATCACTAATTATCAATCACTGAAATTGATTCTACAACATTCCAGAAGCCCTGCGGTCAAAACAGGTCTTAAAGAAGTATTATTGATCTCTGCTACAACACTCAACCGCGTGTGATTAAAACCAGCCGATTGGAGGAAGAGATTATAAAACCAATACATCAATGGGAAGTGAAAAGGCATGCCACACTACTGATTCCCACACTTTAAAACAAAGACCCACGTTCTCTTGCAGGATAAGACAACTCGGTGCCTCAGTGACGGAGCAGTCAGTCCAACTTGTGTTTTTAATATCTGCATTTTTTTAACAGTAACATACTTTACTTGTTCAGCTAATGTGCCTTGTTGTAATGTTAAATTAGAACTGTAACTCACATGTACTGGTCTGGGGCTATTTCTTACTCTAGCATAGAACCAGTTTTTTTTTGTTTTTTTAATTGGCTATACTATTTGTGGACGATTTTATGGTTTACACAGTAGCTTTGGATGGTCTTGGTATTAACTAGAGCTATACACTGCAAAAAGGCTTCTTCAGTACTGCTGACAATGTTAAGAAATAAATCATTTTAGAACATGACATTCCACTAAATGCTGAAACAGACAGAAGAAAGCAAAGTGCTGTGATGAACTGTTGGGAAATGGGTGTAGATGGTCCAATTGTAGACTTGGGAGAGTGACTTGTACAGAAGCGATAATATTGTAAAATATTTCATTTGCACTGCATAGATTAAAACCTGACCTTAACCCAGGGTGAGGATGAGATCAGACCACCTCTTAATATTAGGAACAAACTGTAGTTTTTCCTCCAAAACAAAAGGAAAGTCTGTTATTTATTTTTGTATCATTTGACATTTGGATTTCAGACAGTGTAACTTAGCATTTTCATGAATAACAATTCCCCCCTTTCCCTTTTTAATCTGTCTCAAGGGATCCCACTCTGAACTGAATTTGTAAATTTGACCTGATGGCAGAGGATGTACAGAAGAGACTGTTGTTTAACAACAGATGATATACATAAGTGATATCTTACCGTCCTGTGGAAAGAAATTGAATGTCTACACTCGAGTGCGCTGCAATAAATGAGTTTGTGAACTGATTGAAAAGGAAATGTGTCCTTTTTTGTCTCTGTGACGATGAGAATTTGTTCAGTGTCACGAGTGAGAAGCTGTTGTGATTTATGTTATTTTGCATATACTGTCTTCTTTTATGGTGGCTGATGTCTGCTCATAACTTTAATGCTGTGAAGCCTTTGTTATCTTCCTAACCTTGATCTTCTGGTCAGCATCCCTCCCAAGTAAATTCTCGTTCTTCCATTATTTTCTCCATATCCTCCCAACTCTTCCTTTCCTTAATGACACCCTCCAAAATAAGGGTATTTATTTGCCCAAAATGATGGAGGGCCCACTTTCCACATACATTAATCCATATTCTGCTTTTACAATGATTTTAAAGCAGGCACTTGCAGAGATGACACTAAGGATCCTGTTAAATGTGTAGACTTCTGTAGCCAAGCTGTCAAATAGAGAGTGAAGTAAAAGATACATTTGCCCCTGAGATATAACAGATTAGAGTATAAAAATCGTAATACAAGTCAAATTAAAATCGTACTTAAGTAGCCCACAGTAGTTGAGCAAATGTAGGCTATTACTGTAGCCTGCTTTCAGAATAATATTGTGATGTCTCCATGTCTAACAGACACACAGCAAAGACGGTGCTGCACTGTGATGCTGTGTATCTGTTAGACATGGAGACATGATCACATTATTATTTAGTTGCTCTGTCCGTTGAATGAGACAACAGAAATGAGAAAGGTAAACGGAAACGTGAGTCTAAGAAAAGCGGAGAATGAATTGGTGTGATGATGTCACTGCTCCTCTCGTCCAGCTGGAGGCGGTGGAGGACACACAAACACAACTTGTTTCTGGAGGTTTCCATGGGAACAAGGAAATAAAGAAGCTGCTGTAACATAGTGTAACGTTGTTGTTGAGCGCGTGTGTTATCCCAGCTGGGTGTAGAACAGTAGAAAGAGTGTAAAAAGACTGGGTCCCGCTGTATTACTCAGGGTGCACTACAGCGTCTATTCACAGGCGCGATCCCACTACTGAGCGGCACGGGGGCTTTGGCTTGCTCCGTCTCCGACCTGGGCCGGTGCACCCCTCCTTAGACGACCTGGTGGTCCCGGGCTCCCCCAGGAGCACCATATCGATACCGAACTTAGTGCGGACACCCGATCGGCATAGTCCGCTGCAGCTCAGAGCTCCTGAGCTCAAACGATCCTCCAGCCTCAGCCTCCCGGTAACTTGGATTACAGGCGCGCGCCACCGCACCCGGCGAGGGATGGCTTCATTCATAGAGGTTTTGGGATTTACAAATGTGACGTCATCAGGGAGCACGCTCCAGCGGCATCTAGTGACGAAAATATTGAAGGCTGATCAGCATCTGTAAAACTCCCTCACTGATCAAAGTTAAAGTTAGGCCTACATCAGTAATGCTTGTAAACACGGCAGGAACTTCATATGTTGTACTCTGATAGGCTACGTGTGGAAAATGACCAGTTCATCTCACAAAACATTAATATCTGCAATTTATTCACAATAGACAGACAACTATAGTCCTATCTCTTATTTCTACATTTCTCTTCAGGAAAAATAACTGTTTACAAAACACTGATCATTTCAAATGATATAGGCCTACAAGTGAGGCCTGTTCTGACAGTCAATAACAAGACAATATGTGGAACATATGTCACTGGGGATGTAACAGTGGTGACATGGAAGATCACTGCATGCTTCTTTATTTTCTTGCAAACCTTCAGAAACCAGTTCTGTTTATATGTCCTCATACGCCTACATCTGGAGGAAAGGAGCAACCAACAATTAATTCACAGCAATTCATTCTCTCGTTTTTGGATTCACATTTCCACTCACATTTCCATTTACCATTTACCTATCTAAATTACATTTAAGCATCTACAACAGAGGTGTCAAACTCAACTTCACTAAGGGCCACACTGTAAAATAAGAATCACATCCAGGGCCAGACATGTTTAGTTTATTGATAGGCTTTTATTTAATCGAAAAAGTAAAATATATTTGACTGTATTATTGCATGTGTCATATAGTCTTCTCACTTACAGTTCGGTCAGCATAAAGTCCTAAAGAAGTCAGGAAAAAGTTCCTCAGCCATCATAGAAAAGCCCAACAAAACCTCGGAAAAAGGGACAAAACGTTGGAAAAAGTGGCAAAAACATCAGAAAAAATTACAAAAATGTCGGGCAAAAGTGACAAAATGATTAGAAAAAGTGACAAAACCTAGGTGGGCCAAAATGTATTGTAAACCTAAATGTATATGTGGCCGGATCATAATCTGCGGGGCCGGATTTGGCCCGCGGGCCTCGAAGTTTGTCACATTTGATCTCCAACATACAATTGTGAGTATAGAGTGTATAATCCAATGACATCTCTCTCTCCTGTCGGCGTGGATGTCTGTCTCATGTCAACATCAGGATTAACAATTTCATTAAATAACTTTTCAAACTTGTAAAAGATGTGTACTGATTTTTGCTTTGAAATGTTACTGTGATATTTCCTAATTCGTAAAAGTGATTTTTGAGAAGAAGAGAAAAGCTCTGGTTCCATCCCCGGTCAGGGCAGGGCCTTTCTGTGTCAAGTTTGTATGTTCTCCCCATGTTTGCGTGGGTTTAGTGAATAATAGTGAATAATAGTGAATAACAATAGAGAATAATCCAGTCATGCTGATTGGCCTTACCTATTGTGAGTCCTATTTGCCTCATTAAGATAGTGAAGATGAATCATGTAGCATATGTGCAATATATATGACATCCATTATGTTTATATATTATTTTACAGTATATGGTTGACATAAACTCACAAACTATCAGCAAATAATCAGTTCTAATTAGTAACATTTTATAATGACGTGTCAGACAATTCAGAAAGAAGAAATATAAGATAATTTGATACACACTATAAGGCTATGTGTTTAACAACAATTTGATGAATGATCAAATGAATGGACCCTATATATTTTTGAATAACTGACTATATTCTATAGTTTGTATGTAAAACCTATCTCAAAGTACCTTGTAACCTATAGCCAAGCTGTCTAATAGATAGTGAAGTGAAAGGTACAACATTTGCCCCTGAGATATAACGGATTAGAGTATAAAAATCGTAATACAAATAAAAATTAAATTGTACCTAAGTACAGTAGTTGAGCAAATGTAGGCTATTACCAGTTGCTTTCCCCCAATGCACACAGGACAATCATGACAACAAGCAGACACACAGCAAAGACAGTGCTGCACTGTGATGCTGTGTGTCTGTTAGACATGGAGACATGATCACATTATTATTTAGTTTATTTAGTTGCTCTGTCCGTTGAATGAGACAACAGAAATGAGAAAGGTAAACGGAAACGTGAGTCTAAGAAAAGCGGAGAATGAATTGGTGTGATGATGTCACTGCTCCTCTCTTCCAGCTGGAGGCGGTGGAGGACACACAAACACAACTGGTTTCTGGAGGTTTCCATGGGAACAAGGAAATAAAGAAGCTGCCGTAACATAGTGTAACGTTGTTGTTGAGCGCGTGTGTTATCCCAGCTGGGTGTAGAACAGTAGAAAGAGTGTAAAAAGACTGGGTCCCGCTGTATTACTCAGGCTGCACTACAGCGTCTATTCACAGGCGCGATCCCACTACTGGAGCGCGACGGGGGCTTTGGCCTGCTCCGTCTCCGACCTGGGCCGGTGCACCCCTCCTTAGACGACCTGGTGCCCCCGGGCTCCCCAGGAGCACCATATCGATACCGAACTTAGTGCGGACACCCGATCGGCATAGTCCGCTGCAGCTCAGAGCTCCTGAGCTCAAACGATCCTCCAGCCTCAGCCTCCCGGTAACTTGGATTACAGGCGCGCGCCACCGCACCCGGCGAGGGATGGCTTCATTCATAGAGGTTTTGGGATTTACAAATGTGACGTCATCAGGGAGCACGCTCCAGCGGCATCTAGTGACGAAAATATTGAAGGCTGATCAGCATCTGTAAAACTCCCTCACTGATCAAAGTTAAAGTTAGGCCTACATCAGTAATGCTTGTAAACACGGCAGGAACTTCATATGTTGTACTCTGATAGGCTACGTGTGGAAAATGACCAGTTCATCTCACAAAACATTAATATCTGCAATTTATTCACAATAGACAGACAACTATAGTCCTATCTCTTATTTCTACATTTCTCTTCAGGAAAAATAACTGTTTACAAAACACTGATCATTTCAAATGATATAGGCCTACAAGTGAGGCCTGTTCTGACAGTCAATAACAAGACAATATGTGGAACATATGTCACTGGGGATGTAACAGTGGTGACATGGAAGATCACTGCATGCTTCTTTATTTTCTTGCAAACCTTCAGAAACCAGTTCTGTTTATATGTCCTACGCCGCCTACATCTGGAGGAAAGGAGCAACCAACAATTAATTCACAGCAATTCATTCTCCGTTTTTTGGATTCACATTTCCACTCACATTTCCATTTACCATTTACCTATCTAAATTACATTTAAGCATCTACAACAGAGGTGTCAAACTCAACTTCACTAAGGGCCACACTGTAAAATAAGAATCACATCCAGGGCCAGACATGTTTAGTTTATTGATAGGCTTTTATTTAATCGAAAAAGTAAAATATATTTGACTGTATTATTGCATGTGTCATATAGTCTTCTCACTTACAGTTCGGTCAGCATAAAGTCCTAAAGAAGTCAGGAAAAAGTTCCTCAGCCATCATAGAAAAGAAGCGCCCAAAAACCTCGGAAAAAGGGACAAAACGTTGGAAAAAGTGGCAAAAACATCAGAAAAAATTACAAAAATGTCGGCAAAAGTGACAAAAATGTCAGAAAAAGTGACAAAACCTAGGTGGGCCAAAATGTATTGTAAACCTAAATGTATATGTGGCCGGATCATAATCTGCGAGGGGCCGGATTTGGCCCGCGGGCCTCGAGTTTGTCACATTTGATCTCCAACATACAATTGTGAGTATAGAGTGTATAATCCAATGACATCTCTCTCTCCCTGTGCGTGCGTGGATGTCTGTCTCATGTCAACATCAGGATTAACAATTTCATTAAATAACTTTTCAAACTTGTAAAAGATGTGTACTGATTTTTGCTTTGAAATGTTACTGTGATATTTCCTAATTCGTAAAAAGTGATTTTTGAGAAGAAGAGAAAAGCTCTGGTTCCATCCCCGGTCAGGGCAGGGCCTTTCTGTGTCAAGTTTGTATGTTCTCCCCATGTTTGCGTGGGTTTAGTGAATAATAGTGAATAATAGTGAATAACAATAGAGAATAATCCAGTCATGCTGATTGGCCTTACCTATTGTGAGTCCTATTTGCCTCATTAAGATAGTGAAGATGAATCATGTAGCATATGTGCAATATATATGACATCCATTATGTTTATATATTATTTTACAGTATATGGTTGACATAAACTCACAAACTATCAGCAAATAATCAGTTCTAATTAGTAACATTTTATAATGACGTGTCAGACAATTCAGAAAGAAGAAATATAAGATAATTTGATACACACTATAAGGCTATGTGTTTAACAACAATTTGATGAATGATCAAATGAATGGACCCTATATATTTTTGAATAACTGACTATATTCTATAGTTTGTATGTAAAACCTATCTCAAAGTACCTTGTAACCTATAGCCAAGCTGTCTAATAGATAGTGAAGTGAAAGGTACAACATTTGCCCCTGAGATATAACGGATTAGAGTATAAAAATCGTAATACAAATAAAAATTAAATTGTACCTAAGTACAGTAGTTGAGCAAATGTAGGCTATTACCAGTTGCTTTCCCCCAATGCACACAGGACAATCATGACAACAAGCAGACACACAGCAAAGACAGTGCTGCACTGTGATGCTGTGTGTCTGTTAGACATGGAGACATGATCACATTATTATTTAGTTTATTTAGTTGCTCTGTCCGTTGAATGAGACAACAGAAATGAGAAAGGTAAACGGAAACGTGAGTCTAAGAAAAGCGGAGAATGAATTGGTGTGATGATGTCACTGCTCCTCTCTTCCAGCTGGAGGCGGTGGAGGACACACAAACACAACTGGTTTCTGGAGGTTTCCATGGGAACAAGGAAATAAAGAAGCTGCCGTAACATAGTGTAACGTTGTTGTTGAGCGCGTGTGTTATCCCAGCTGGGTGTAGAACAGTAGAAAGAGTGTAAAAAGACTGGGTCCCGCTGTATTACTCAGGCTGCACTACAGCGTCTATTCACAGGCGCGATCCCACTACTGAGCGGCACGGGGGCTTTGGCCTGCTCCGTCTCCGACCTGGGCCGGTGCACCCCTCCTTAGACGACCTGGTGGCCCCGGGCTCCCCCAGGAGCACCATATCGATACCGAACTTAGTGCGGACACCCGATCGGCATAGTCCGCTGCAGCTCAGAGCTCCTGAGCTCAAACGATCCTCCAGCCTCAGCCTCCCGGTAACTTGGATTACAGGCGCGCGCCACCGCACCCGGCGAGGGATGGCTTCATTCATAGAGGTTTTGGGATTTACAAATGTGACGTCATCAGGGAGCACGCTCCAGCGGCATCTAGTGACGAAAATATTGAAGGCTGATCAGCATCTGTAAAACTCCCTCACTGATCAAAGTTAAAGTTAGGCCTACATCAGTAATGCTTGTAAACACGGCAGGAACTTCATACGTTGTACTCTGATAGGCTACGTGTGGAAAATGACCAGTTCATCTCACAAAACATTAATATCTGCAATTTATTCACAATAGACAGACAACTATAGTCCTATCTCTTATTTCTACATTTCTCTTCAGGAAAAATAACTGTTTACAAAACACTGATCATTTCAAATGTTATAGGCCTACAAGTGAGGCCTGTTCTGACAGTCAATAACAAGACAATATGTGGAACATATGTCACTGGGGATGTAACAGTGGTGACATGGAAGATCACTGCATGCTTCTTTATTTTCTTGCAAACCTTCAGAAACCAGTTCTGTTTATATGTCCTACGCCGCCTACATCTGGAGGAAAGGAGCAACCAACAATTAATTCACAGCAATTCATTCTCCGTTTTTTTGATTCACATTTCTACTCACATTTCCATTTACCATTTACCTATCTAAATTACATTTAAGCATCTACAACAGAGGTGTCAAACTCAACTTCACTAAGGGCCACACTGTAAAATAAGAATCACATCCAGGGCCAGACATGTTTAGTTTATTGATAGGCTTTTATTTAATCGAAAAAGTAAAATATATTTGACTGTATTATTGCATGTGTCATATAGTCTTCTCACTTACAGTTCGGTCAGCATAAAGTCCTAAAGAAGTCAGGAAAAAGTTCCTCAGCCATCATAGAAAAGAAGCGCCCAAAAACCTTGGAAAAAGGGACAAAAACGTCGGAAAAAGGGACAAAAATGTTGGAAAAAGTGGCAAAAACATCAGAAAGAATTACAAAAATGTCGGCAAAAGTGACAAAAATTTCAGAAAAAGTGACAAAAACTAGGTGGGCCAAAATGTATTGTAAACCTAAATGTATATGTGGCCGGATCATAATCTGCGAGGGGCGGATTTGGCCCGGGGGGGCCTCGAGTTTGTCACATTTGATCTCCAACATACAATTGTGAGTATAGAGTGTATAATCCAATGACATCTCTCTCTCCCGTAGTGCGTGGATGTCTGTCTCATGTCAACATCAGGATTAACAATTTCATTAAATAACTTTTCAAACTTGTAAAAGATGTGTACTGATTTTTGCTTTGAAATGTTACTGTGATATTTCCTAATTAGTAAAAGTGATTTTTGAGAAGAAGAGAAAAGCTCTGGTTCCATCCCCGGTCAGGGCAGGGCCTTTCTGTGTCAAGTTTGTATGTTCTCCCCATGTTTGCGTGGGTTTAGTGAATAATAGTGAATAATAGTGAATAACAATAGAGAATAATCCAGTCATGCTGATTGGCCTTACATATTGTGAGTCATATGTGCCTCATTAAGATAGTGAAGATGAATCATGTAGCATATGTGCAATATATTTGACATCCATTATGTTTATATATTATTTTACAGTATATGGTTGACATAAACTCACAAACTATCAGCAAATAATCAGTTCTAATTAGTATCATTTTATAATGACGTGTCAGACAATTCAGAAAGAAGAAATATAAGATAATTTGATACACACTATAAGGCTATGTGTTTAACAACAATTTGATGAATGATCAAATGAATGGATCCTATATATTTTTGAATAACTGACTATATTCTATAGTTTGTATGTAAAACCTATCTCAAAGTACCTTGTAACCTATAGCCAAGCTGTCTAATAGATAGTGAAGTGAAAGGTACAACATTTGCCCCTGAGATATAACGGATTAGAGTATAAAAATCGTAATACAAATAAAAATTAAATTGTACCTAAGTACAGTAGTTGAGCAAATGTAGGCTATTACTAGTTGCTTTCCCCCAATGCACACAGGACAATCATGACAACAAGCAGACACACAGCAAAGACAGTGCTGCACTGTGATGCTGTGTGTCTGTTAGACATGGAGACATGATCACATTATTATTTAGTTCATTTAGTTGCTCTGTCCGTTGAATGAGACAACAGAAATGAGAAAGGTAAACGGAAACGTGAGTCTAAGAAAAGCGGAGAATGAATTGGTGTGATGATGTCACTGCTCCTCTCGTCCAGCTGGAGGCGGTGGAGGACACACAAACGCAACAGGTTTCTGGAGGTTTCCATGGGAACAAGGAAATAAAGAAGCTGCGGTAACATAGTGTAACGTTGTTGTTGAGCGCGTGTGTTATCCCAGCTGTGTGTAGAACAGTAGAAAGAGTGTAAAAAGACTGGGTCCCGCTGTATTACTCAGGCTGCACTACAGCGTCTATTCACAGGCGCGATCCCACTACTGAGCGGCACGGGGGCTTTGGCCTGCTCCGTCTCCGACCTGGGCCGGTGCACCCCTCCTTAGACGACCTGGTGGTCCCGGGGTCCCCCAGGAGCACCATATCGATACCGAACTTAGTGCGGACACCCGATCGGCATAGTCCGCTGCAGTTCAGAGCTCCTGAGCTCAAACGATCCTCCAGCCTCAGCCTCCCGGTAACTTGGATTACAGGCGCGCGCCACCGCACCCGGCGAGAGATGTCTTCATTCATAGAGGTTTTGGGATTTACAAATGTGACGTCATGAGGGAGCACGCTCCAGCGGCATCTAGTGACGAAAATATTGAAGGCTGATCAGCATCTGTAAAACTCCCTCACTGATCAAAGTTAAAGTTAGGCCTACATCAGTAATGCTTGTAAACACGGGAGGAACTTCATATGTTGTACTCTGATAGGCTACGTGTGGAAAATGACCAGTTCATCTCACAAAACATTAATATCTGCAATTTATTCACAATAGACAACTATAGTCCTATCTCTTATTTCTACATTTCTCTTCAGGAAAAATAACTGTTTACAAAACACTGATCATTTCAAATGTTATAGGCCTACAAGTGAGGCCTGTTCTGATAGTCAATAACAAGACAATATGTGGAACATATGTCACTGGGGATGTAACAGTGGTGACATGGAAGATCACTGCATGCTTCTTTATTTTCTTGCAAACCTTCAGAAACCAGTTCTGTTTATATGTCCTACGCCGCCTACATCTGGAGGAAAGGAGCAACCAACAATTAATTCACAGCAATTCATTCTCCGTTTTTTTGATTCACATTTCCACTCACATTTCCATTTACCATTTACTTATCTAAATTACATTTAAGCATCTACAACAGAGGTGTCAAACTCAACTTCACTAAGGGCCACACTGTAAAATAAGAATCACATCCAGGGCCAGACGTGTTTAGTTTATTGATAGGCTTTTATTTAATTGAAAAAGTAAAATATATTTGACTGTATTATTGCATGTGTCATATAGTCTTCTCACTTACAGTTCGGTCAGCATAAAGTCCTAAAGAAGTCAGGAAAAAGCTCCTCAGCCATCATAGAAAAGAAGCACCCAAAAACCTCGGAAAAAGGGACAAAAACGTTGGAAAAAGTGGCAAAAACATCAGAAAAAATTACAAAAATGTCGGCAAAAGTGACAAAAATGTCAGAAAAAGTGACAAAAACTAGGTGGGCCAAAATGTATTGTAAACCTAAATGTATATGTGGCCGGATCATAATCTGCGAGGGGCCCGGATTTGGCCCGCGGGCCTCGAGTTTGTCACATTTGATCTCCAACATACAATTGTGAGTATAGAGTGTATAATCCAATGACATCTCTCTCTCCCTGTGCGTGCGTGGATGTCTGTCTCATATCAACATCAGGATTAACAATTTCATTAAATAACTTTTCAAACTTGTAAAAGATGTGTACTGATTTTTGCTTTGAAATGTTACTGTGATATTTCCTAATTCGTAAAAAGTGATTTTTGAGAAGAAGAGAAAAGCTCTGGTTCCATCCCCGGTCAGGGCAGGGCCTTTCTGTGTCAAGTTTGTATGTTCTCCCCATGTTTGCGTGGGTTTAGTGAATAATAGTGAATAATAGTGAATAACAATAGAGAATAATCCAGTCATGCTGATTGGCCTTACCTATTGTGAGTCATATGTGCCTCATTAAGATAGTGAAGATGAATCATGTAGCATATGTGCAATATATATGACATCCATTATGTTTATATATTATTTTACAGTATATGGTTGACATAAACTCACAAACTATCAGCAAATAATCAGTTCTAATTAGTAACATTTTATAATGACGTGTCAGACAATTCAGAAAGAAGAAATATAAGATAATTTGATACACACTACAAGGCTATGTGTTTAACAACAATTTGATGAATGATCAAATGAATGGACCCTATATATTTTTGAATAACTGACTATATTCTTTGTATGTAAAACCTATCTCAAAGTACCTTGTAACCTATAGCCAAGCTGTCTAATAGATAGTGAAGTGAAAGGTACAACATTTGCCCCTGAGATATAGCCTAACGGATTAGAGTATAAAAATCGTAATACAAATAAAAATTAAATTGTACCTAAGTACAGTAGTTGAGCAAATGTAGGCTATTACTAGTTGCTTTCCCCCAATGCACACAGGACAATCATGACAACAAGCAGACACACAGCAAAGACAGTGCTGCACTGTGATGCTGTGTATCTGTTAGACATGGAGACATGATCACATTATTATTTAGTTCATTTAGTTGCTCTGTCCGTTGAATGAGACAACAGAAATGAGAAAGGTAAACGGAAACGTGAGTCTAAGAAAAGCGGAGAATGAATTGGTGTGAGGATGTCACTGCTCCTCTCGTCCAGCTGGAGGCGGTGGAGGACACACAAACGCAACAGGTTTCTGGAGGTTTCCATGGGAACAAGGAAATAAAGAAGCTGCGGTAACATAGTGTAACGTTGTTGTTGAGCGCGTGTGTTATCCCAGCTGTGTGTAGAACAGTAGAAAGAGTGTAAAAAGACTGGGTCCCGCTGTATTACTCAGGCTGCACTACAGCGTCTATTCACAGGCGCGATCCCACTACTGAGCGGCACGGGGGCTTTGGCCTGCTCCGTCTCCGACCTGGGCCGGTGCACCCCTCCTTAGACGACCTGGTGGTCCCGGGCTCCCCCAGGAGCACCATATCGATACCGAACTTAGTGCGGACACCCGATCGGCATAGTCCGCTGCAGCTCAGAGCTCCTGAGCTCAAACGATCCTCCAGCCTCAGCCTCCCGGTAACTTGGATTACAGGCGCGCGCCACCGCACCCGGCGAGGGATGTCTTCATTCATAGAGGTTTTGGGATTTACAAATGTGACGTCATCAGGGCGCACGCTCAAGCGTAGGCTAGTGACGAAAATAAAACATGCAGCTGCAGAGTTGAAGGCTGATCAGCATCTGTAAAACTCCCTCACTGATCAAAGTTAAAGTTAGGCCTACATCAGTAATGCTTGTAAACACGGCAGGAACTTCATATGTTGTACTCTGATAGGCTACGTGTGGAAAATGACCAGTTCATCTCACAAATAGGCTACTGTTCCCACCCATACTGTTCTATTTTTTTATTTACAAATGTACATACTGTAATTACACCTACATAGCCATATTCTAATGAACAAATTAATTAATAGTGAAATACATAGTGACTAATAGTGAATAATCCGGTTATGCTGATATTGGCCTTACCTATTGTGAGTCATATGTGCCTCATTAAGATAGTGAAGATGAATCATGTAGCATATGTGCAATATATGACATCCATTATGTTTATATATTATTTTATATGGTTGACATAAACTCACAAACTATCAGCAAATAATCATTTCTAATTAGTAACATTTTATAATGACTTGTCATACAATTCAGGAAGAAGAAATATAAGATGATTTGATACACACTAAGGCTATGTGTTTAACAACAATTTGATGAATAATCAAATTAATGGATCCTAGGCCTATATATTTTTAAATAACTGACTATATTCTATTGTTTGCATGTAAAACCTTTATCTCAAAGTACCTTGTAGCTAATATTTGACAGATGTTTATAGCCTATGTTAACATATAAAAAGCTAGATCCATCCGCCAAGCATATGTAGCACTTGGGGGGGAACCTCATCGCGCATGCGTTGCACGTATCTTAATTGAACGTTAAATGGTCGCAGGTGCGTGTTGGTAGCATTTAAAGGTTAGAAGTGACGCGGAGTCATTTTCCCCACGCCGCTGCTGACTTTGAGAGGACAGGATGCCACCGAGGCGGACGAAAAACGCCGGGAAAGCCCACGTTAAAGAACAACTGGACTGGGAGATGAGACGGTGCAGACTGGATCTTTTCATTCAACAGTTTGAGAAAGAAGGTTTGATAGTAACTGCAGGTCAAATGTCAGGTTCCCCATGCTCTAGCTGCACCAGTTGGTCTTAAAAAAAAAATTTAAAAAAATGGCGGACTTTGTTTTCCTGACAGCACAAGAGCGTATGAACGAGTTAGAAGCCAAACTGGAGAACATGTTGTCAACCGTGGACAAAGTCTTCAAAGTGGAACTGATGAAGATGCTTCCTTCACTTCAGAACACGTTAATAGGGGATTTGATAAGAGGTGAGTCCTCCTCCTCATATTTTTAGACAAGTTAAGATGACGGACTCGTCCAAGGATGTCTGACCTTCTCATCGTGTTCATTTCTCATCGCCCTGTCTGTCTGCTCTGTTAGAGGAGGGAATCTCAGCAAGTGACGTGTCCATTGCCATGAAGGTGAGTCGAGTCCGTTGTCTGAAGTCCTAACTGCTGCCACCCAGAGGTGCTTCTTTAATATAACGGGCGTCATTCTCGAAATTCGCAGAGTGAGTCCCTTGAGATGCGGCAGCCCCTCGCGAGGGCACGCAGTAAAAGAGGTGAAGTTATTAAACCCTGATAGTAGCCTACATTTTATCTTGACCATGAAAATCAGTTTTAAATGCATGCATGGCACTTAATTGTTTGAAATTATTTTGTGATAAATCTTTTATTTTATTTTAAAGTAAAATCAACTGATTCTAAACCAGCCCAGAAGTCCTCATCCAAGGTCACTAAGGTAAGTATAGTAGCAGTTAATGTTTGCCCAATCAATAAAGGTTATCAGTTTATGGATATTTGGTTTGTTTTTTAGGGAGTAAAGGGGACAAAATCGACCAGAACATTAGGTAGTAGTAACAGCACTGGAAATCTCGGGTAAGATTGTAAGTGCTGTTGTAATACATGTGGTAAATGTATTTAGTATGGAGGCCTTTTTTAAATTGTACTTATTTGCTACAGGGGGCCCTTACTCACTGGCAAAAGAACTCGGGGCCGCTTGACCAAGGCCAATGACCAGATCGTACCCACCAAACCTAAACTCAGGTCGGTTACTGCCTCCAGCAAAACGAAATGTTCAAGGATAGGTGCATAAGGATGGTTTATATTTGTTTTGAATTGTACTTGTACGAGCATATTTAACAAACTATTGATTTGTGAATATTGTGCTGTCCCAGGTCTGTCGTCTCTGCTGGTGATCTGCACTGTTCAATGGCAGGCTCTGCTGCACACGTCACGGTTACCACAGCACAAGGACAGGTACTGGTCTATCCAGAGACGGAATGATTTTTATTTCTATGGTTTTATCCTTGTCACTTGGTACCAGCGCTTAAGCAAGGTTTCATTTTACGTAAAGCAAGGGAATTTGTCCAAACCTTGTAAGACTATATGCTCTTAAAAATAAAGGCATTTGAATAAAGCAGTGAACCACTTCCAGACCCAAGGAGACGGGTTTTCCCCACTGCCATAATTAGTTTTGTGGAATATACAGGTCTTCCTTTACGTCTAATTAGTTTTTAAGTGTTTAAAAAAAGACCTGGAATATTATCGGATTCCCTGAACGTGTATGTGTTCTACATAAGGTTATCTTCCTTCCTAGACTGTGTGCTTTTCTGAAGAGACAAAGGATGAAATTAACTTGGACCTGCTGGATGATGTGGCAATTTGCCAGATGCAGAAGCTCAAGGTAATGCAAAGTTGTTTTTTTTTGTTTAAAACCAGACTTCTGAGTGTTACTCTCATTTTCAGAACAAGGGACTTGGCAAAAGCATTTTTAAAATGTACAATTTGCTTTTTGGATTTCCAGAGGCTGATGGACTATCTGGCAAGCCGAAGTCGCTGCAATCAATGAGTAAAGATCCACTGTGACCACGATGCTCCATTTGGATTGATAACTTTTATATTGAAATGAATTTTGTTGAATGTATTTTGTAAAAGTTGTGCTTTTGCTGTAAAGTTTAAAAAATTTATATAATAAAGCTTGTTTTTTACTTACTGCTTCTAGTCTATAAAATGACATACCAATCAGGTTTTAAAAATGGATTGAATAGTTTACAAATTTTATAACAATTTGTGCCTATAACTAATATAAGTCATATGTAGTGATTTTGAATAAATTCAGTAAAATCAGTTTACTGTGGCATAGCACAGGTGTACATTGTATCCTAGACAGGCTTATGATTGTCTGCTCTTTAAGAGTACCATGTATTTGAGGTCTTATGACTTAGGAAAGTCTTAGTAAATATTTCATTACTTTTAAAGCCATTAAAGATGCAAATTCAGTTTAAAGCAGGGAAGACAGTAAACAAACTTGAATTCCAGTAGTTTATGTAGAAAGTACATTATTAGGCTCTGCCAGACTGGCTAACAAGTGATTTTCAGCAAGAATTACACATTAAAGATTATAAAATGGCATGACTGACATGGAACTATAGAGACCTTATAGTCATCTTTCCCGACAAAGCACAGTGCATTACTTAAAAACTTGGAACATTAAGCTGTGATGGATCACTTGTACTGCTGGGAATTTAGTGACTTCATCTCAACTTCCGTGGGCTCCTCTCGGTGTGACTGGCTGGAGGGAGAGCTGGAGGACGTAGCTTGCGTGCTGCAGGCAGCAGAAGCCGGTGCGCCAGTCGGCTCCATCCGCGGGTAGAAAGGACCTACCAGCCAGTTGAGCGGCGTGTTATTGACCAGGTAATCCATGACGTTGTCTAGGGAATTTTTAATTTTGCCCAGTTGGACTTTGCTGCTGCTCAGCACACTGTCTGGCAGATCTCCCAGTGCCATGGCTTTGTTGAAACTGCTGTACATGTGTGTGGCAGATCGGCTGAGGGAGAGCACCTCCTGCTGGATGTGGTTGGGGAGGCCGTGCAGGCTGGAGGCGAGGACCAGACAGGTGGTCTGGAGCTGCTGGGTGAGGGAATGGGCCAGGGTCAAGGTGCGAGACTCGATAACCTAAGTGGAGGAGATGAAAAAAATATAAATAACTTGACAAACTTCCAGTGCAAAGAAACGTGTGTTGTAACCCACGTATCAAGTTATTTCATTGCATCAATACGCATTGTGCTGTCCACCTTCTTACCTCTGCCTCGTGACCAGTCTCCTGGTTTGGACCACTGGACTTCCATGCCAACAGGGAGTTAAGCCTGTTGTTGACCATCTGGTTAGCCCCGTCAATATTCCTCCTGCCATATTCAATCTAGAAAAACAAACATTTTAAATGTAAGTTTTCTGTCTGTAACCGGTAAAATGAATGACGTGCTTTTTATAAGCCACTTTAGGGTAGAATGTTAATGGAAATGTCAGCTTCTTTCTATGTTACTAGTATGCAGTTGTTTAGTTTTGTCCCCATTTCATGTTAAGGAACCTTCTTGTAAAGCTTGTCTAAAGTTATGTTAGTTGCTACTAAGAGACCCACCAGGTCAACAGTGGAGTTCACTTCAGAAATTAATTCCATGCTACGCTGCTTGCCATCTTGGATTTTGGTCATGGCCCTGGTGTACGCCCGCTTTCGGAGCTTGGTGGAGAGAGAACCAAGGCGGACATAGTAGCTCGGCTCGTTCTTGTCAAAGCCTTTCACGGTTTTTGCCTCCAGCTCTGTCACAAGGGAGGGAAACATGAAATGTCACGTTAAAAATGAGGACAAACAACGTATGATTACTTGAGTTCTGTTATGAGATTTGCTTTAACATGCTGCAGAGTTATGCATGTTAAAAGTAGCTGGAGGCCTTAATTCTGTGAAAAATGTAGTTTTTCACCAGTTAATCCCTTAAAAAACGGATAGATTTAAACTAACAGTGGATTGTTTGTCATACACTTCTGCATGTGACAGTTCTCTAAACAACTCTTTTAACGATGGAGGAAAACTGGCCAGTGATGCAAATTTAGATTCTCAGAAGAGCATAATCAGTCCTGTTTTCCTGGAAACTGGACAAAATCCATCGCTATCAACATACTCCAGCCGCTCGTTATTAACTGACCCTTGATACAGCTTGTTACAAAAAACAGGCCTAATCTCACGAGCCTTTCCTATTTGTATTTTAGTTATTTAAACATCATTTGAAGCCAAAACGGCAAGAATTTCCTTTAAAAAGGTGCATCGTTAGTTGTGGTCCGATCACCACACCAGTTAAATGGAGTCATGTGATAAATGGGATTTCTGTGTTTTGCGTGTTACACAAGATGTAGGTGGTGTAACTTTTGGCCCCACTCACCCAGCTCGTCCTCTGTCAGAGGCAGGTACTGCTCCACCAGACTCTCTGAGGTGCTGAGGGCCGTGTCCACTCCGCTGCTCACCAGCCGGGCCACTCTGCTTTCCAGCACTGTGCTGACACTCCAACTGACGACAGCCTGGGTCCTGTACATCCTATCCTGCACCGCGCCCCGAGTCTTTTCCACAGCGCTGCTCAGAGTGCCTGAGACTGTGTCCTTGGCACCGGACACTCTGCCTGTCACGGCATCTTTCGCGTTGGTTACCACACCCTTGGCGCTGGAGACAATCTAGGAAGGGGGTAGAAAAGTCATGAGCAAATACATTTTCAACTGACTGGCAAAGTATGACTTTAAAGTAGGTGAGAAAACAGAAGTTGAGAAAGACAGGACATAGGTCATGACTAGACCCTCAGGAGATTAACACATCAACTGTCTGTTACGGCATTGTGCAATTTGGCTTGAGAATAACTGCTCTGACCTTTTGACAGAATAGGATTGTGCTAGCTTTTAGTCATTAATCCAGTACATACCTGTTCAGGTGGCTGGTTAAGAATTGGCAAGGTATTCTCAATCCTGTCCAAACCTTTACAGGCCAGGTCATTGGCAATGGCAACTGTAGGCAACAAAAAAAATAAATAAAGAGTAAATTAGCTGTTATAATGCAAGCTGAAACAAAGATTGGATCAGAAAATATTAGGGAGAAAAGGTGATTAAATGTACCTTTGAGTGAAATAATTGTACATCAAACTTTTGTTGTGGCTCAAATTAGGGTTATTATGATTCAAGTGAAAAGTAGGTGAAAGATCAAGATGAGTAAGAGCCAGCAGCATGACACGACATTCCTGTTCTGAGCTCTGTGTGACTCAGCTGGTCAGCACATACAGTAATTACCCTCACACGTCGGCCTCATTGGATGTTGTTTTGACATCCTATAAACTCTGAGGTCACGTCTACAGATGGATTTAGCAGGATATCTAAAAACCTCACGCTCAAGGGTTCTTACTCTGAGGCTCCAGCTTGCCAATGATGGGCGAGGCAGTGGTGAGGGCCACAGAGGTGATGCTCCGGACTCCCTGCTCCGCCGCCTCACACACGCTCCTGATGTAAGGGTGGTGGTCCTTGGTGGTGGAGTACATGCTGGACACCAAGCCGTAGGTGGAGCTCACCAGAGGAAGGCTGGTCACCCTCTCCACCACATTCTGCTAGGAAATAAAAAGAGAATAGTTTCATATTTACGTGACTGTGCCGTTAAATAAGGACACTCTGTTTCTATTCCAGTTCGTTTTTAAATAACATCAGAGAAATAATAGAGACAACTGGACAATTGTCCATACTTTCTACAACGTAATATTGTGTGGACTTTTGAGTCAAACATTTAAAAGTAAAAGGGTAAAACACGTTCTCTTAATTCTGACTGGGTATCATTACTTTCTATAGCCTAGTAGTTTGTCTTTTAAAATGTCACATTCCAACAAATATTCGCTAAATAGCATTTGTCGGTTCCGAGTGCTAGTAAACTCACCTGATTAGAGATCACTGCAGCTGCTGCCATGTCTGCTGAAACAAAACCTATAGAAAGACAAGACAAAACATGTAAGGTCTCTATTTACATGAACACAAACATGGCAACTTTTTCTCGATAAACCCCACACGAGGATTTAACAAAAATTAGGTCTACTTCCGTATTGTCTGTCCTCATAGCATCATAAAAAGGTCCCGTAAATGTGTTACCAAAACAACTTGACTATTAGCTGTAAAGCCGTTTACAAAGTATAACTTTAAAGAGAAACAGGTAAAGACTCACCGATAGTTGCAAGCGTACCCAAACTGTAAGTGAGCTGACTGATACGACGTGTGAGGGGGACAGCGGCTGTATTTATATTCTATCATTATCGCGAGATGTAGCGCAACACTTTGACGTAAGCGACGGTAATTGTTTCTAGGGTAAAGGTGAAACGGGTAAAAGTTTTGCGGGGGAATTCCTCAGACCAGCCGTCTCGGTCAACAAGCTATTACACATAACAGCAGTCTGATTTCTTAACATAGTAGGCTTTTTTAGTAACATTGTATGGCTTATGTTTTTGATTATCCACAGCAATTGGGTTTTTTGTTGTTGTTTTTTTACCAAATAATGTTTAGTTGAGGACAATGTTGAACTTAGTAGTAGCTGTATACTTGCTGTCATGCCATTATGGGAATGATTGCAAGAAATCTTGAGAGAGAGATGGCAAACAGCACACCAAAAGACAGAAAACGGAGGACAGCACTTTGTGAAGTGTGGTGGGTTGGGGTGAAAATAGGATGCAAATAAAATAAAGTGGTATGAATTAGAGATGGCCCGATACCATTTTTTGCTTCCCGATACAGATTCCGATACCTGAACTTGCGTATCGGCCGATACCGAGTACCGATCAGATACCAGTGTGTCATATATTTTATTATGTTTTAACAACTGTATACTACTATCCCTGTATGGATGTGATATTATTTCTATCTTTGTTGTCGTTCTGGCTCAGGTTAAACTCTTTGTGAAACATGAACAAATACAAACAATGAATGCCACAGAACTTTCTTTTATTATCCAGTTTGACAGGCAGTTATAACGGAAAAAAGAACATAAATAAACTACTTTAACGCAGATTTTCTTTAGAGCTTTATAACGTGATATCGGATCCGTGCATAAACTCCAGTACTTCCCGATACCGATACCAGCGTTTCAGGCAGTATCGGAGCCGATACCGATACTGGTATCGGTACCGGAACATCTCTAGTATGAATGAAGCAGTGAAGTTGCCCCGTCCACCAATCGCCCCGCAGCATGCCCGCCCCCCCAGAACTCTAAAGGTGTATCTTAAAAGACAGAGTTAGGAGTTACAGGGGGCAAGTCAGAAACGATCCCCCTAACCATGACCAACCTAACACCTCCCTTAATACATTTCTGATTACTTAACTTAATGGCCTGAATAGTACCTTACGTCAGTGGTGTACCCACAGAGGAACAGGTCTGTTTGCCAGTTGCTCATCAGAGCCAGATGACTCTGTTTCAAATTTGAGAGCGCTTCAATATTTTTTCCGATGTGTCAGTGATCTTTTCTGCAAAGAATTTGTGCCTTATTTAAAATGTATATTAAGTATTAAGGCATTGCCTTTTATACTACACATTTGGAAGCCAGATGAGGAAAAATGGGCTTAGCTCAGATTCTGCAGTTGTCTAACACATTGAGGTCCTGGATCCTGTTGATTTATCAGCTCTTGTATATAACTCAAATAGACCCCATATGAAAATGTTGGCTGCAGTAAACCAGAGACTCTTATTTTTAATAAGATTCTGTCGAAAGGAAATCCTCAGAAGGAGATGTTTAATTAGTTGTGATTCATACAATCCACTGTAATATAAAGAATTAAGGCCTATAACTCCACACACACACGCACGCACGCACGCACGCACGCACGCACGCACGCACGCACGCACGCACGCACATGCAGGGGTGTAGCACAAAATTCTGGGCCCTGTAGAAAGGCATTTTCTATGGGCCCCTCCCTGCATCCACAGCTATTCATTGTAGCATCTTTTTGGGCCCTCCTCACATGAGGGCCCTGGGTACTCAGTCCCATTTTCCCCCCCAGTCCAACGCCCGTGCACACACACACACACACACACACACACACACACACACACACACACACACACGCACACAGATACCACATTGTCCTGGACATTGATCTGCTCATAGTTTATTGTCCACGTCTTATTTTTTAATTACCTTGATCAGCCTTTATGTGACGTGATGGCAAGCAAAGTACAACCAGGTCATCAAAAAGTATGACTCATCAGGATTGCATGTTGAAATCTGTAATACTTCTATTGGGTTTTCAGGGGTATAATATTTGGTTTACAGTTATTAGTCAACATGATTTTCTTTTTTAAAGATGATCTTTTTGGCATTTAGGCCTTTACTAGGGACAGCTTAAACATGAAAGGGGAGAGAGAGGGGGAATGATGTGCCGGATACTGCGCAGTTCAGAACCAAACCTTTTATACAGAGGACTGAACCTCTACATATGGGTCGCTCTACCACTAGGCCACCCAAGCACCCAAGGGTCAACATTGTTTAAACCGGGATAGGGGAACATATTGTGTTTTAAAAAACTTTTTTTGTGTGTGTTTGAAATCAGTTTCAAACTGATTAATAGAAGTTTAAAGTTTTATAGAAAAATCACTGTCTTTAGAGCTTGGATGGATTACTGATCAGGCCTATCCTCACAGTGTCAGGGGACTCCCTGGCCTTCACCTGCAAATTGCAAAACAACCACAAATAGATACAAAACACCTACAAAGAGAGACACAATTACCACATAGTGAAACAAAATTACCACAAAGAGACACAAAATTACCACAAAGAGGACAAAGAACCACCAAGTCTGTGTCTTGCTCCTATGAAGGAAATATGGTGGGGCATTTAGCATGTCTATGCCCAGGTTTGAAGAAATCTAATGTTAATTGTTTGAGCAAAATTCCCAGATTAAGCCTAACCAATCTAGTTTGGGGTAGGTTACGGTCACACATTAGGGTTACTTGTACACATTCATGGAAAAAGACTAGTCCCATATATACATTACAAATATATATATATATATATATATATATATATATATATATATATATATATATATATATATATATATTTATAATGTCAAAGTTCAGATGTTATCATATACTTTTTGAACAGCACAACTAAATGAAACCACTACAGTTTAGTTAAGAAATATGTCCATGCACGTGGCTGAGCAGTACTCTGATCCACCACCTTGTGTAAATACAATTTAAAGTGACATAGTCAGGGTCATTTTGGTTCAGTGTCCTAACTTGCCTTGAAATCACCTGAGAATATTGCAGTCTGTCAGAGAAAGTGAAAAGGTTAAAAAAAATCAGACCACACTTTGAGTCTGCTCTCAGGGAAGATCATTTCGCAATAGAATCATTCGATGTTGGAATTCATTCTTTGTTCACAATAACAAACCATTTTGTGTGAGCAGGATGCCAAGTGACTATGAATGAAGTAAGACTGAAAATGAATATGCTGCTACTCCTTTTACATGAGAACAGAGACTGAAATGTATTCAAATCTAATTAGGCCATCTATTTAACTGAGCTTTTGGATTGCATGCTAGTTAGCTTTTCCCTTATTCTCCATAGATAAGACGATATCGCCTATTAGCAATAGTCATTTTATTGAAATTAAAGGACCCAGTTAAGTGTTAATAAATGCAACTGACTTTAAGATCATATATAATACTTCAAATACAGTAAATTAAATAACAATGTACAGTTATGA
Source organism: Perca fluviatilis (assembly GCF_010015445.1). NCBI lineage: Eukaryota > Metazoa > Chordata > Actinopteri > Perciformes > Percidae > Perca > Perca fluviatilis. The sequence goes on from NC_053125.1 coordinate 12,297,963, forward strand.
CAGTATCACTGGTTACCTGATCGCCAAACCAGTCATCGTTCTGTGCCCATTGCTGATGTAGTATGACTGAGCGTACTTTCTAGTATTTGCAGATTTAGGCCACTAGATGACACCAAAGTAGAGAAAGTTCTCACTCATCAGAAGCAGTTGGCACTATAGCCTGTGTCTTCTCCAAATCTTTCCATTATTTGTCACCTCTTGTAATACTTTTTTTGGTTTTCAGGTCAATAATTGTGGCCATTCTAGTCATACATATTGTATCATACAATTTTTTTTTTAAGATTTTTTATTTGGTTCGAATGACCATGCACAATTAGGAATGCATTGGTTTAAGTAAAGCAATGAAGCAACATGCATCCAGGAGAACAGGACAGAGGCGGTAAGTCTCTCATTCTACAGAGAGTCAAGATAAAAAAAAAAAAAAAAGATCAGTCCTGGATGCCCTGCCCTCCTGTTTCCCTGGTGTGCAGGTGGCAGCAGGGGTTACAGAGTCTGGCCGGGCCGGGAGGAGATCCTCACACGGCATTCCCTCTATTGTGCCCTCCGAGACAGGTAGGGCAGTGGGCAGCGTGCCAAGGCTCCTGGCTGGGTAACGGATACCTGTGGGCTACTGGGAAAGTGTCACACCTCCGGATCACACACAGTAAAGAGGCGCTGCGTGAAGAAAGAGCGCAGACAGAAAGAGAGAGACAGTGGGAGAGTGGCTGTCCTTTCATGCTCTTTAGATCATGAGGAAAGAGGCAGGGATGTGGCTTTGGAGCAGAGGAGAAAGGAAGTGACATGTCTTTGGTGCAGCGGTATGCTTTGGTTAACTCAACCCTCAAACGCTGCTGCTGGCTTAAATACATGTGCTGTCAGTCAGTGTAGCCTGAGCACTGGCCACTAGTCTGCTGGACTGTCCATCAAACCTGTAACAGGGCACTGTGGATTCAATTAATACAGTGGGATTATGAGTCACACTAAATTACATTTTGGTATTTTTACAACCTATGCCTCATAACTGTGGCTTCTGAGTCTGACTGTGGGTCATGCTAACTTTGCTCTCGCCACCTCCTTTGTAGAGATTCGGTAAACGCAGAGGATGGTAAAACAACACATCAGGAAAAACCTCCTTAAGTTTTTTTGGAATACATTTAAAAAATGTATTCTAAACACTTCTATCAGCCTGACTGAAAGTTAACACAGGAACCAACCACCTGAATTAGCTATTGTAGTTAACTGCAATAAAAAAAATACAATTGTGCCAAAAAGGACAACTATTTCACTATGAGAGGGAACCAAAACAGGAAAGTTGTGGGCCAAAAACACCAAACAATGAGCTAAAAGTTGCTTTAAAGCTCTGTAGAGCTAAAGGGAACTCACCACTCACGATGTGATCTATTGATAATGTAAAAATATTGAATACAGCAGCCTTAAGCGAAGCCAGACAGTCTCCTGCAACAGTGTGTGTTTTTTGTTTAGTTGTAGCCTATGATAAGACAAATCGATGATTAAAAAATCTTAATTAATATCACTGATGTTTTGCAGACACAGTCATGATTGCAGCTGTTTGCTGAAAGGCACTCATGTTTTTATCTCTGCATGTGTTAAGTCAAGTAAAAGAATGCATTTTCTGTTCTGTTTAGAATTAAAACATTTCTTTTTTATTACATTTGCACAATAGCAAACAAGGCAATGGAAAAACACGATACAGTATAATGATAGCCAATATTACCAGACCAACATGGAAAAAGGACATGAAATGAATAATGCTGCCACCGTCGAGAAATGTCTGGCTGTCATTTTGATCAAGTAGGGGTGGACCATAGACTGTAAAAAATAAGGGGTGGACTCAATATTGGCTGTATTCTTATTGTCAGAGTGAATTAACACCAGAATTTCAACATCTGGGACCAAAATAGACACAAAACGTTTTGTAGCTCTGCTGCTAAATTTGGCACTGTTGTTCCTCCCAGCTTCAACCCTCAACCTCTGAGCTGGAGAGGTTGTGCATGCAGACATAAATTACATCTTAATGCCTGCCCTCTTGAAATAACCATTACTTCAGCCTTTAATAAACGACGGATCTACGCAACAATGTGTGTTTAGCGGGGCAGTAACAGCAGATGTAGCTACAGTATGGATAAATAGACAAGAGAAGGGTCTAGTTAAGCAGGGCTCTGCGCACCTGTCCGATGTAATCCTCAGATAATGACTCCGGCTCATTAGCTAAGACATCCAAGTTAACGGTCTACATTTCCCACTGAGAGGATCAAGACAGAAAATGAGTCAGCAACTATCCGAGGTGAAAACTGTGGGAAAAGGTCAGTATATGCTTATAAATGAGATTCTCTGTGTGTACACACCCTAACCCACTTCCACCTCGATGATTTTCAGTAATGATTTTTTTCAGGAAGGACAGAAAAAAAGTCTTGCATTGCGTCGTTGGAAAAGCATTGCACTGGCCGCTGACTTGTGAGGCACAGATATAATTGCTAAGCCGGTCAGATGGAAGGTGAGACACTGACCACAGAAGGCTATCCGTCGTGTGGGTCGGACACCTCCCCACATGACCCCGACATGTTTCGACAATATCCCATTTTCACAGAGCCGTGCTGGGATTAGCAGGCCGGCTGTTTGTGCTGGCAAAGCGGCAGCAATTCACAGCTATATTTTCTGGGTGCTGTTGCTGACAACCGGACCGAGTGCTGGTAATTATGATATAATTGAGAATGATCTAAAACCAAATGTCCAAGCTTTGCTGTCCGAGCCAGTGTTTACAGAAAACAGCTGCTTAAATAGGCACTTAGAAGGAATTAGAATAACATTTTTCATGTCCAAGCGTGAGTGTGTCTCTTTCTGTGTGCAAGTGTGCATACATGCGTGGGATGGCTATTTGGGCACCTACACAGACAATCTCTTTGTTTTGGAAGTGTTCACTTAAGTCTTCGGGGGCAGACGGGAGCCAAGAACAACGTGGGAAATGGGCCCTTGCTACATTTCTGCTTTCTCTCCAGGCTTCTCCTTTGCAATCTCTCTGTCAGACGGAGATTCAGCTGGCCTCTGAAACAGTACCTGAGGCATGCAGACGTGCGTAAGTTTGGAGAAACCAAGGGAGCGGGGCTTGGACATGGGCAAGTCGTAATGGGAACCAAGTGGCAGCTGAGTCTTTTTTTCTCTTACACACATGCGTTGTCAACAGAAGACACGCACCCAACCAGACCTCTGCCCAGGTGGTCTCTATGGGTAGCCAGTGGTCTGCAGCACAGTACAAGACGCTGAAATTTAAATCAACCACACTGACAGGAGCAGAATTTCGCAGAATGTGAGGTCCGAGCTTGCTATGCTTAAATGTTGCATGGCCCTCAATGCTTGTCATCTCCATTCAGCAATTAGTTTTCTTTTTCATATTCCAGGAAATAAAGGAGATGAGTCATGAATTGTGATGTACTTACACAATATCAAGCACACATGTTTTTCGGGCATCCACCAAAAGCCTTACAGAACACCTGACTAATTACAATGCAAGTATTACCTAACTGATGAGATTCATACAACATAGGGAAAAGTTAAAGATGATCTAATGACAATTAGATGCTGCCTTGCAAAGACCTGTTAAACCATATTCTGTTAATTCCACTGCTTCTGTAGTACTGCTCAGCCTTTGTAGGAGAGAATTAAAGATGGTGTTTAAAAAAAAAAAAAATAAAAATAGCATGAAGACCTAAGGTGAAGGAAAATGTGAAAAACGTACTTAGGTACTTATTTGCCGGATCCTCGTAGATGAAAGTCATCCCAGGGGATGTTTAGTCCTCTTTACCCCAAATGACGCCGTTCAACTCTTCTGCCAGCTATCACTCTGCAGTGGATTTAGTGAAAACATAGACACCCTAATCCAAAAACACAACAGTGTCCTTTTCAGCTGCTCTGTCTCTTTTTTAACAGCCGCTTGATTATTTTCTTCAGATCTTTGCTGAGCTGTAATATCACTGGAAAATCTAATGAGGATACATCAGATACTGTATCTCAGGTTAAATCTGTCACCAGATGACAGGAAATCCTGGATTTGTGTAGTGTGATGCCTTAATCTTCTTACTAGGAACTCATTGAAAGTTTTTTATCACTAAATGGTTAAGTCAAATTCATGAATATTCATCCAGCAGCATATTTGGTTTTAGCTGTAAGCTAGGATTTGTATGTAATTAGATACTTCCCTTAAGAAAGAAAGAAAAGAAGCTATACCCTTGGGTTCTCAGACAAGCTGACTGATCACTGGCAACAGTGTGAAGAGTGTTGTGCCCACTGTCTGCATTTCTGACTGGCGGTTTGTGGCATGATGCCCTCAGACAGCACGCAGTGGATATGACATGCCTGATGGAACACGATGCCTGCAGCTGAAACAGATCTGCGCTGACAGACACACAGGTTACTGTACCCTTAGCAAGCCTGGCATTCCCAGGGACACTGTGGCCCAGCTATGGCGAGGGCTTTCGATTCCTCCGTAGTCTTGCTATGAGCAGCATGAGCAGACACACGTACAAACACACACACACACACACACACACACACACACACACACACAGATAGTGTGCCAAATTCCACAGAGCCGTAAAGGCAATCAGGGGCAGATGAGAAAGGCAACCAAGTGGCGGTAAACTGCATGCCGGGGGACTGGAAGCCATAATAACAAGGTGCAACAACAACACTCTGAGGTGTTTGCATGCTCTATGTTACATGTGACATCTATGTGACATTTTGGGAAATGCGTATTTGCTTTTCATGCCGAGAGTCAGATGAGAAGATTGATACCACTCTCGTACCCTAAAGATACAAGCTACAGCTAGTTAGCTTAGCTTAGCATAGAGAGTGGAAGCAGGGGGGGAACAGCTAGCCTGGCTCTGTCCAAAGGTAACAAAATCATATAATACAATACCACCACCTCTAGTTAACACGATATATCTAATTCGTATAAAAACCAAGGTGTAAAAATGTACTTTTACCTGGGGGTTATGTGACAAGCTATTTCTTTATCCGGATGCAGTGACTTCGTAGAGTCGTGTTTTCACCGTGAAACCAGCAGAGGTGTTGTTTGCCTTGCAGAATTAACCGTAATAAGCTTTGAAAGTGCTGGTGTGTTTTGTTACCTTTGGACTAGTGTCGCTTTGCCAGACCTTCCTCCACAGCGCTGCGGAGGAAGGTCTGGCTAGTCCACACAACATTCCGGGATGGGAGAAAAACATGCTCTGGTTTATTGGCATTTTCTTTTTTTAAACCAATCACAATCGTCATGGGCGGCTCTAAGTGCCGAGCGGAGCCATGGTGCCGCTGCAAAACAGCCTCAGGAAGGAACTTGTTTTGCTGGAACATGTGTACGTTCAAAGGTTGTTTGAGTTGTGCAACAGAAAACTCAGATTGGACAGATAGTCTAGCTAGCTGTCTGGATTTACCCTGCAGAGATCTGAGGAGCAGTTAACCATAGTCCTCAGAAATCCACCGGAGTTTAAAATTCCAACACAAAGAAAGCGGAAGGAAACTGACGTCTGGGCCGAAAAGAGCGTCATCTGGCGGAATTTCCGGCGGCAACGGAACAGTCCCGGAAGTGGTACATCGTGGATATAGAGTACCTTGCTGTAGCTTCATATTTAACAGATACACATTAGTATGTGTATCGATATTTTCATCTAACTCTTGTACAAAAAAAAATCTATTTCCTAAAAGTATTTATTTATTCATGTAGTTTTCGTAGCTTTGGGAGAAAAAAAACTGCATCTCAAAATCTGTTAGCTGCCTTTTTAATGCAAAATAAACAAGCTAGCTAGTGTCCTGTGAAGGGTATTTTTCTCTAGCTGGTATATGTCAAATTCCTGCCCTCTCTTTGACAAGCAGCGCTTTGACTCTGAGGCCAAATATCACTGGTCAAACAGCTATGTTTGGTGTCAGCCAAAGGGACACAACTAGGTTACTCATATGGGGGGCACTGACCTGCTGCAAGTATGTTTAGCTAAGAAACCAACACACACATGTACATGTACAGTACATACTGTGGCCCTATTTTACACTTGTAAAGTCATACTGACATGCTTGTGTGTTCATGCATATGAAGTGCACAGCAAAAAGGTGGTAGCTGCCTCTAATAAGCCCCTTAAGCGTAAAACAGTGTCATTGAGCATCTTGCATCCAGCCCATCATTGCATTCAAACAAAAGATCTCAGCTAAAAAGACTGTCATTAGCTGTTGCCTCAACCTCTTATTTGTCTTCCCACGCAGAAAAGTCCCCGTAAGATCTGTTGGGCAAACAACTGACAGATGCTATTTAAGCTCGTAGAGTCCCTAAAAATACATTTGCGCTCGGGGCAGTGATTTTGCAACTCTGCTGATAGGAGCCTTGAGTGAATGGTCCCGCTGAACATGTCCATCAACAAGATCAACAGCATTTGTAACATGAGGAAGTGGCTTAGCTGTGCACCGCCAGTCACAGTGAATGTAAACTATTCATGTCTTGAAGCATTATCTACTGCTTGCTCTGGCTTTGTGGGGTGTCTGTGGTGCTCTTGGGGTGCCGGGGTTGGTCAAAGTTCAACAAGGGGCTTGTTCTGCTCTTTCAAAGACACTGGATATTTCATGATGAGTGGCATGAGCAGGTAGGCTTTGAATTTCAAGGAGCTATTAAGGATGATAATTTAACCCTGAGGCGGAAAAAGGAAATGATTTCAACCCCCACCTCAATCTTAAAGATTTCTTTTCCTCTCCTGGCGAAATAAACATTTACATTCCTGTGCTCAGCGTATTAATATAGATTAAGATGGATTTAAGCCTGCATATCAGGCAGCAATTCAGGTAGCTCATACCATACATACCTGTACTATTGTGTGGCTCTCAAAGGGCATCTCCCTCAGCTCTTTGAGCTTGGCTGAGGGCAGATGACATTTTCTAGGAACATTGTCATTATGGTGACCCTGAACAGCTTCAAAAGCGACAAGCAAGTCCTAATGCACTAGCACTGTGGGCTGAGCTTCAAATAACTTAATTTATCTTACTTTAATGAAGGTATAGGATCAAAAGGAAGGGGAGTTGCCGACCCCAGCTGTCAATTATACTGTAATACAAAATTCCTTTCTCACTGAAGCGGAACATTCTTGTTGTAGTGCTTATTGAATCACGGAGAAATATAGTTTATTTCTAAATATGATGGAATCACCACAAAATAGGTTTTCTGTTACAGTTTGTGAGTACAGTTGATTTAGGCTACTGGACTCACAGAAGTGAAACACGCCAGGTCAGGCCTGCATTTGACCTGTTTTTGGACACACATCTAGGAGGTGTGGGAGGCATTCAAGTCCAAAGATACAATGCAGACCTTCATTAAATTGCATGAAAAATACAATCTTCACAAAAACAGTGGGAACCGCTATTTTTATTGGAGCCGGAAAGGGATGACATGGGTTTCATCAAGGTAAATCAGAAACAACAGCAGATTTCAATCATACGCCAGAAAAGGCCAAGAGTATGAACTCTTTCATTCTATCCAGTTGATCTCAGATAAAACTCCTCTTGACCTTAAATGGCACAAGGTTGGCAGCGCTGGGTGCCTAACTTGAAAGACTAATGCATTTCATACTTGTGACTAAATCTAATGCTGTGAAAAAGTAGGCTAAATCCTCAACTGGTGCACAGCTGACAACACATGGTCCACGTTCCAACTGAAGCCCATGTTACTTGGGTCCACATGATGTAGCGGGCGGGGCATGAAGAAGAGAATTAAGCCTTTCTTGTGTGTTGTTTTACCATCAGGACAATGAGTAGTTAACAAAGCAGCGTTGGAATCCAGTGTTTAGCTCTTCATTTTGGTTGATTACATTTGTGAGATAAGAGAGAAACCACAGGCAGCTTGTTATGAGAGAATGAAATCTACATTGACACATATTTAGGGGGGTTATTACAAAGGGAACAATTCATATTTATTGGCAACTGTTGTAAATCGGGCGGCTGAAATTAAAGAAACTGTTCAACTTTCTTTCTAAAAGCAAATATAATAGGTTGAACAATTCTTGGATGACATTCTTGTCTGTATGGTAAATATGTAGCTGGATGGTTAGCTTAGCATAAAGACTGAAAGCAAGTGAAAACAGAGCTTGGCTCTGTTGGAATGTAACATGTTAATTTGGGAGTTTTAGTGGTGCAGGGGGGTGGATTTTGTTTTCTTTTGGACAGAGCCAGGCTAGCCGTTTCCCTTCCAGTTTTTGTGCTTAGCTAAGCTAACCGGCTGTAGCTACATATTTACTGTATAGATGTGAAATTTATCGTTCTTCTCACCAGCCAGAAACGTTAGCCCCGTTTGCGTAGCTTAAAGATGTAAAACAACAAATTGTGATTTTAACACTCTGATTTTTGTTAAGATTTAAAAAACAACATTAACATGTTAATTAGTGAGCGTTAGAGGTACAGATGTTTTTACCTTTGGACAGAGCCGGGCTAGCTTTTTCACAGTTTCCAGTCTTTGTGCTAAACTAAGCTGACCAGCTGCTGGCTCCAACTACTGTAAATATACCGTACAGATTTATGAGTGGTATAAATCTTCTCATCTAACGCTCGCTAAAATAGCAAATACAATTTTTTATTTGTAAAACTATTAAGCTACTTTGATGTTTTTAATTTTCAGTTCAATTCTGCAGGAATAGGATGCATATAGGCCAAGTTGATATTGACAACTCAGGATCAAAATTCCCGCCAAGATTTCTAGAAATATTTTGCTGTGGCTTCATGGGAAATCTGTGGACAATGAAGCACTGAAGGAGCGAAATAGTTCTTTGTGCTATACAGTTTAGCCTAATGATAGTGGGTCTAAAAGTCTTCATTGGCTCAAAAAGACTCTTTTTACCCAAAAAACAAGAATGGACATGAATACACCTGAGCTCACAATGGGCCTAAAAATGGGACCACATTTCAAAAGAATCTGACTTTTCAGTGTATGGACTTGAGTTGAGAACCAAGCATCACTTAAAACTCCGCATGTCTGTGCACTAAGCAGCCTATCAGCGCGCAGCGGCCCAGGAGTGTGTTTCTTTAAGAATGTAAGGTGGGTGAGCCCCTTTTCCTGACGCACGCCTGGTATGCAAACATAAATTTAGCAGCAACGTGTTTGCTGGGGGAACAAAATATCTGGAAGCGACCAGTGAGGTGTCATGTCGTCTCTGGCAGTTCTTGGCTGACTTTACCTTTTTTTATTCTCTCTCTCTCTCTGTGTGAACTGGAGCCGGAGCGCAGCGCGGAGAGGAGAGGAGAGCAGCGACTGGGCAGACTGGGACAGAGCGGGCAATCCCAACCTCTCTACAGTTTGAAATTACATTAAGTTAGCAGCGTCAGAGATGACAGGGGGCTGCTGGTGGACGCCTGGACTGGTTCTTCTCGCTGTTTGTGTGAAGGTACGTTTCACACTCAATGCAACGTTTGATTCAGCCATTTAACATGTGAGAGGAAAGCGCGTCACTTCAGTCTGAGATAAATGCGTTTGTGAAGTTGGCGCTCCACGAGACCGCTGTTGTTTGGATTTATTTTATTGTATTTTACTTTTAAGAAACAGGCAAAAAGACAACTGCTTTAGATTTGACCTGTCCTCTGTCTCTAAAGGAAAACTCACTATTTTAACTCAGTGGGGACCCAGGTGCTTTGATTATTGTATTATATCAATATACTGTATAGAATTCATAACAGGATTTATTCCAATCCTACAGGTATATACAGGCTGTTTATCTATATGCAGGAGCCATTATTGGCAATGGTGATTTTTATTTTGGGATGTGATGAAAGTGGTCATCCTCTTCCTCCAGTGATGCTGAAGCAGGTCCAATGCTGCTGCACAGTGGATGAGCGGAGGAACAGTGTGTTATTGTCTGCAAATCTGAATTGATAAAATATATTGTAATAAGGTATCAACAGCAGGCAATAGTATACTCCGATACTGTAATAAAAGGTCAGTTCATTTGAGTTGGATATAGAGTTGAGTCCTTCCTATTACCTTGCAATGGCAGACCTGAAATTTAAATGGAGAGAGCATAGGTCATCCTCCGAAAGGTCAAAGCTTATCAGTCCTGCATTGGACAGACTTCTTAAATCAGTGCACTCAGCTTACACTAATCACTACTGGATTACATGGTATCTCTTAAAGGCCTAATTAATGCAGGCAAAGTTGTGTACAAGCTGACCCATGCTACGTAACGGGGCACGTCAAAAGCCGAGCAAGACTTTTAAGTGGCACCCAAAGCAGTTGTTTGTCCTGCAGACAGATTTTAGGTCTCAAACAGAGGGGTGGGATGTCACTGTCAGAATGTGTAAATGACCGCGACAGGTGCTAATAGCACTTCAAGGTGATTCAGGCTTTAGACACCCTGGCTGCCGTATAGCACCGCCGAGCACGTCCACACTGTAATCAGTGAATGTCAGTGACAGAGAAGCACTTGGGGCTTTGCAACTCTTTCCAGGCCACTGTCCAGTGCTGGCCTCATTAGGTTACAGTTTAAATAGGCCCATTGGGAAACAAATCATGAATTGGCACATTAATGTATGCGTATGAGCATCAGTGTGAAGCTGCTGATGTAAGACCTTTTTGATATAAATGTTTTCATGATTGTCTGAAAAGTATAAATGATTGACCGTTAACTTTCCACATTAACAGAAATTTGTCTGTGATGAGCGTCCATTATAAATGATTGTACTCCACTCCATGTGCTGTTCATTTCAGTGTCTAGAGCGTTTGAAGCGATACGCCCTCACATTGACTTCTGTATTACAACAAGTGGCGGCGGTTTGATTGTTTCGTGTCACACATCGAGACTGAATAATGACTTGGTATTTTTATTTTTTTTGCTCAAGTGGTCGTGACAAGCTTTTCTACTGTGCTAGAAGTGACTGTGCAGCATGAGTCAGCACTGGACATTTGTCTTTTTTCACACACACACCAGGGTGACCCAGTGCTTTGCTTCAGAGACCAGGGATCAACAAGTGCCACCTCCCGGGGTCTCTGCTATGCGGTGGTCGTTTCTTTTCATCCTTGCTCTTAGGTCAGAGTCTCGACATTACTATTTAACTGAAGAATGAGACTCTATATTTGTGTGTATGGCTGTTGGAAGTTGTGTAACGTGTGTGTGGGCCAAATGGCCTGTGGCTCCAACCCTAAATGGAATAGGCCTTCCTTTGTGGGTGACATAATGACATACCTCGAGTGATTCTTGGAGGGTCTTGTTGGTTTCACTCTATTCCCTTGATTTGTGCAGCAAAGTGGAACCTTCCAGAAACAGTTTTTCCTTTTCTGCTGGATGGGTATTTGTGTGCGCAAGAGGCTGTGCCCTTTTTTAAAAGACACAAAAAGCATCTCTCTGAGCACAAAGGTTAGTGCCCGTAAATCACGATTCGGCACCTGCCAGGGCAACTGAGCAAAGCGAAACCTTTTTGTATGCTTTCATTTTTGTTCATTTTTTGTCTTGCTTCTCTGTGCCTCTCTTGCTTTTGCCGTTTGTGCTTTTATTGTTAAAAGGTTCATATTTCTTAAGTGATGAATCTTAATTTGGTATTTGTCAGTCTTTCTAATTTTATTTTTACAGGTGTTACCATTTCCAATACCCAAACTCACCATAATGTAATTTCCTGTGTGCGACATATCAAGTTATGTGTAAGCTAACATGAACAAACAACATAGCCCGTAGTGCTTGTTAAATTCCTGTTGTTAAAAGTTTGTTGGTAATAATAAACCTTTTGTTAAACTTATTATTATGTTGTCCGTGCAATGTTTCAAACCAATCTCCCGAAAAAAACATGCAGACAATGTCTACATTCACACATTTTTGGAAATGTTCGCTAGCTTAGCTAACGTGAACTAGTTTCACAGTAAAGGCCACAAGTGCATTTTTTGAGACTCATAAGCAGGAAGTAGAGAAATATCAACGGTAGTGTTGCGACAATCTGCGTAATAAGGTCAGTATCTACATCCATACTTATAAAGACATTTAAAGACAGAGATAAAACTTTTGGTGTGTTCTCTGTTTAATCATTTTTTCCGACACAAATTCGGGTGAAGTTATTAGTTTAAACCTCTTGATATCATTGCTTCAAATAAAACCCAGCAGCAGACTGCTGCCATAATATCTTTTACAGTTGATAAAATTGCTCTCCTTTTGGGAGTTATTGCTAAACTACATGGTGGTTTTCGACACATGACGGATTTAAGTCAGCTGCCAGACTTCATCACATTTTATGGCTGCCGCAATCAGCTGGAATTCAAAAGGACATTAGCCACAAAAGCAACAGATTTTGATGTTTATTCAAGGAAATGGTCCCTCTCAGAGTCTTAATGCAGCGAGCAGCGTGTATTGAAGTCCTCAGGATGGGGAAGCTTTGGGGTCTAATGGCAGGATTAAGTGGGGTCACGGCGTTCAAATGGTCCCAAGTGATTGTCCGTCAACAACAACTTCTCTTGTTCTCCGAAACACGCTCCTCGGCTTGATTGCCTGATCGTAAAGACCACAAACTATCCAATTAGCTTTCATGAGGGCCTTTGTTGTGGACGCAAGTGGAATGGGAAGGGAATTAATTTTGAGAGGGATTGGTCCCACTTGAGGAGAAAAGGAAAGGGCTTCAGAGAACATCTGGCCAGTGATGGATGGAGCAAGTTTTTGGAGTGTGTTAACAAAAGCGAGTGTTTTTAGTTACGTTGCAAAAGCCTTTATACTCATCTCATTGTTCCCATCTGGGCTTAATCTGTGGAGTGAGACCGAGGGCTGTTAAGTGTGGAAGTGTATGTGTGCAATGTTACTCTCACTCCAAGGCCAAAATTCACTGGTACTCATGTTTGCATAAATTGGTACCCGCTGCAAAATTCTTCACTTTTCATTCAATGCTCTTGATGTTCCTGGCACAGTAGCAATGTTTCCTGTGTGTCCTACTCAGGTGTGCCGGGATGCTTCTCTTCCAATACTAGAAATCCAGAGAGCAGGCATTCATCCCTATAGAGCCCTGCCAAAAGGAAGTAGCTTCACTTCATTCTCAGCAGGCCAAGGAAGGAAAAGTACTGCAGAACAGAACAAGACATGGCAGCTTCTATTGGATGTTAAGTCCCAAAGAAAGTTCAACAGTATTTACAATAGACTGGCTAAGGTCGAGCACTCATCTCCAATTTGTATTTTTTTCTTTTACTTTTATTGAAAATCCTCCTGAAGATCTTTCAGTTCAAAGAAGCCATTGTAGAAATACAAAATCCCCAATCAGAGATTTCACAAATGGGGCATGGCCTGAGAAGAATATATAATAGACCTGGCTAGCTGTTCCAGATGATGAGCTTGTCTCTGGTATTGCATTTGTTAAAAGACAGTTTTCCCCTATTTTTGCAATCCCAGTGTTGACAGACACTTGCCAGACCTGACCGAGTGCATTTGTCTTTGACTCCAGAACCAACTATTTAGTAAAATGAATCCTTTGATATCCTGGGAAATATGCTTATCTGCTTTGTGGTGAAGAGTTAGATGAGAAGATTGATAGGACTTCTATGTCTCCATGCTAAATATGAAGCTGCGACTAGGGGACATTTAGCTTAGCTTAGCATAAAGAATGGAAACAGGCAGCCTGGCTACGTCGTGTTGTTTTTACAAACAAGATAAATGTGGTAATTATAGTCCGCTATAGAGCTGCTTGTATGCAGAATGTTCTGCCTTTGGACAGAGCCAGGCTAGCTCTTCGCTCCCATTTCCAGTCTTCATGCTAAGCTAAGCTAACGGTCCCCTGGACATAGCTTCATATTTAGCGTACAGACATGATAGTTGTATCAATATTCTCATTGAATTTTCGTTAAGAAAGCAAAATAGAGTATTTCCCACAATGTCAAAATTTTTCCTTTACATCAGGAGTTGATTAACAAACCAGGCCTTTTGAAAATTGAAAAGATGTGGAATGGAGAATATGGCTTTTTGCTGATTTTGCTCTCCAAAATCTTGTGGAACCTGATAGTGTTGCTTGCCTTTCAATCACTTGATGCCAAGTTCTAATAAAATGCTGTGACTGACTGCCCAAAGCAGCCTGTGCCAGTAAATGGCATACCTTGCTGGAGTCATGTTGCAGTGTAATGCCAAAGTGTATGGAAGAGGGCGTGTTGTTCAAACTACAATATCAAAAAGCATAATGAGTTTCTGTGGTCTCAGGGAATTCGGTATGTCTTATTGTGCCACACACACACACACTGCAAAACTCTGCAAATATTGGGCTGCTGCAGTCACGCATTGATAGAAAGATGCCAGCAGATGGCAACATTACAGCAGAGGGACTTTTTGTGTCCAGTTCATGCAGCGATGGCCTCTGTAGGTCCCACGCCCTTCACAGATAGTCAGCTCTATTGTGATTTTGCAGGTGGCTGCCCTTCGTCCCCTCTCTGTTTCCACTGGCGCCCCTTCATGAGGTGTATTTGTCATTGCCGGGCTGAAAAGCGGAGCCTCGGACATCCTGTTTCTCTTATGAAACATCTCGGGCTCCATCTGTAGTGAGCCCACGTCCCTTCCGTCAGCGTGATTGAGCGTTGTTGTTTTATCCTGTTGTGTGTTCCTGGACGCCAGCTCAAACTTAATTTGCCGCAGCCGGGGCCCTCCGTGCATCATCTGGCTTGCACATTTTTCACACACAGCCAATCTCATAAGCAGCAGCCGAGCTGCTCTGCCATGGCTTGAGCATGTGTCTAGTTCTGTCTGTTCTGTTTTGTCCCGGCCTTGACCTCAGATCCGTCCCAGGGTGGGATTGCAGCGGGAGTGCCGGGGAGTGGTGCTAACGAGAGGAGAGAGGGAGCACTCAAGCCCCTCTTTTGACGCCTAATTAGAAGGGAGGGCAGGTAGGAGGTGTGTGTGTTGAAACAGTACTGAGGAGGATCGTTATAGGAGAGAGGAAGAAGCCAGACAGGACTGTGAAGAGGGACGGAAAGAGGAAAGACAAAAGTAAGAGGAAAATATTGGAGGCTAAAAGTCTAGAATGGGAGAGAAAGAGAGGGACAGGAAAAGGTATCTGAGAAATGTGCAAGACAATGATTATGTTTTAGCCCTTTAGTAATTGAGTCAAAGAGGAAACAAGAAAAATGGTCATAAGTATTCAAGGAATTGATGTGTTAATATGAAAATACGCAGGTCAAAGCCAAGTCCTTCCACAGATGTAGCAGGTGCGAAAGAATACAATTGAATAACATCTTTGTCAATGAATAGGGTTAAATAAAACGCAGTGAAACAAAAAATGTATACAGGTGAGTGCCACGTTAGAAGATAGAAAGGAAGGGTGGAATATTAATGGAGTGATATTGATGTGGATTTAGGAAAGAGCAAGAGGAGACAGAGACACACTCAGACACAAGGATGTCTGTAGAAATGGGAGGAAAAAAGAGCAGTATTGATGGAGTGAGAGGGAAAGGGTTGCGTGAAGCGTGCACAGAGAGCAAAAGGCCAAGCTAGAGTAATGTAGAACAAAGCCACAGGCATCAAATTGAAAAGTAAAACACATAAATATTCAACTGTAGCTTCTTGGAGAAAATGGAGATGCAGTAATTCCAGATCCACTGACTGGGTGACAGGCATGAAAAACAAATACCGGTTATCTCTCTCGCTGACCTCACTCCTTAAAAAAAAGGAGGTTGCATAAGAGTGTGAGAAAGGTTATGTGAAAAAGGACAAGGACGAACGGTTAAATTCATTGGGAACATGATTGACTGAGGGTCTGCAGTGCCGGTGTCTGACAGGGTCTCCACGGCTGACTGCGGCGAATGTTTGTGAGGCTAATGACGCTTTCTGCTGTTCTCACATCTGCTTCCCCCCGTGGCCACATGTGCTTTGAGTAAACGTTGAGCCGCCACGACTAAACACTGGAGACCCCTTTTTACAAATGATGTGCTATTAGGATTACTATGCATACGCCCACAGAAGCAGATTGATGAGCATGTAATCGTGCATACTCGCAAAGTAGGTGTGTGTCTGGCATGTGGATCTGCACGCTTCAGTGTCGACCATTTTTCATTCTGTATTTGCTTCATGGTAGTTTTCATCTTTGCTTGTGGAGTCTGCATTATCCGTACGGGGTTCAAATAGTGTAAATAAGGGGGATTCTCAGAAGCGATGCATGCACATACTGACTGTGCAAGACAAAAGCCATCGCATGCATGTTATTTTAACACAAAAGATTTTATTATTACCGTGTTGAATGACATTGTTGGTGACAGGTATCGCCAAGCTCATAAATATGTTTGTTTACCTTCCTACTGAGAGTTAGATTAGAAGATCACTACCACTCTCATATCTGTCCGGTAAATATACAGCTACCACTAGCAGTCGCTTAGCTTAGCTTAGCATAAAGTCGGGAAACGGGGATACAGCTAGCCTCGTTAAGTGGACAACTACCTGAAATTGAGTACGGTAATTGAGTAAATTACTGTACTCGTGGCTGTTGTCCACCAAAGGGGTGTGTGTGTGTGTGTGTGTGTGTGTGTGTGTGTGTGTGTGTGTGTGTGTGTGTGTGTGTGTGTGTGTGTGTGTGTGTGTGTGTGTGTGTGTGTGTGTGTGTGTGTGTGTGTGTGTGTGTGTGTGTGTGTGTGTGTGTGTGTGTGTGTGTGTGTGTGTGTGTGTGTGTGTGTGTGTGTGTGTGTGTGTGTGTGTGTGTGTGTGTGTGTGGGGGTGACCATGGGACCATTCCCAGGCTGCTCACAGGGATTACCTAGGACTACGGTGCCCTCTATGAAATGCACTAGCACACACACTGTGGTGAGCAGTGACACAGCACAGATGTTGCGGGCCGCAGCACAGACTTTCTGGCCCCTGTAAAGAGGCCTGGGTCTCCCCTTTTTGAGTGAGCACACTGCCTGGGAAACCTGTGTGGTCTTTTGGAGCATGTTTGTGTAAAGTATAAAGTGTATCTTAAGTGTGTTTATGTGTTATTTGTAAGAGTGTGAGGTGGAAAATGTGAGGTCATGGGAAATAACAGTGATGTCGGGATTTCTGTAACAGTGCAAGCAGAAATGTGCATGACCATGATGTGTTCAGTTTGTATTTCTCGCTAATTGATTAAAGCTTTTTTTTCAAACCCGAAGATTACATTTCTGGTTAAAGATACATTAGGGGCAGGTCTGAACTAAGAGTGAACTTCACTGTGAACTTTAAATGACCTTTTATTCAAATTTGTATGCTTTCAAAATGCCTGTACAGGCTTGTTATTTGTATGTTGTGCAATGATTGATGTTTGACCTGTGAAAATAATTACCCCTATATGAGAAAAATGCACCCGCAGGTCGCGGTTGTTTTCGGTCTTTGGCTCGCTGATGGCCTCACCGTGGCGTTGCATTTGAAGTGCCACTGTGGAATTCTGTCCCAGCATACCTCTGTGCGGTGACATCATGCACAATGGTGTCTCGCTCTGATCTCGCTCGGGGGGGGTGGTGGTGGTGTACGATGCTCAGAAATGCAGTCTCAAATGCGCCCAGCTTGTTTGAATCTGCGTGGTCCGAGTCCTCTCAGCGCTCCCTCCCCATCCTCTCCTCCTGTCTCCCTGTTGACAGGTATGCAGCTCGAAAAGTATTTGGCAACCATGACTTGGAAAAGTGGACATTTGACATTGAGCATGTCACTCACCCTTCATTTTCTCCACTCCTCCTTCACATCAGCAGGATATACAGTAATGCTCTTTTTAAATGAGGCCTTTTGTGTTATCAGTGCAGTTTCTTCTCTCATGTCAGCGTGATTTGCTTCATAGCTGGAATAGTTGGGATTGCGTTGACCAGGTGGCCTGTGAAGCCACCAAGCTGATATGACAGATACTGGATACTCGGCTCCGTATGAACGATCCTAAACTGTGTGTTCAGAAGAGATCATATAAGCTCAATGTTGAGGGATGGACTGACCGACAGACAGTGAACTAGCTGAGAGTAAGATGCAGGGCAGGTTAGGGGTGTCACAATACCAAAAATTCAGATGTCGGTGCCAATACCAGTAAAATAACTCGATGCCGATTTCGATACCACAGTAAAAAAAAAAAAAAAGGATTTTCTAAGATTCCATGTACTTTAACTTGAAACATGAACTTCTTTATTAAAATATTTAAAAAATATCAATATCATAACAAGACATACAAAACATGTGCAATAGAGCATACAACAACATAATAAACTGCAATTAATGGTCATAGTGCAACAACTAGTGTCCCCAGACACATTCCAGACTTCCAGGCATCTTTTCAAAAGCTACTGTGCAAAAACAACAACAGTATAAAATAGCAAAAAATTTGCCGGTGCAACACAGATGTCTTCTTACTTAATGGTTTTATTACTTAAGGTGCATAACAGTGACTAACGTTTCAATGTAAGATTACATCTTCATCAGAGTCCTTGGAGAGAATGGGCAATGAAGCCCTTAATAAGAATCAACAGGTGTGATTGTACACAGGAGGGGCGGTGACAATCTGAAGACACCCATCTCAACCAAGGTGTTACACTCAATAATCATTAAAGGGCAAATTCCCAAAAACAGGTAAAAAGTGAATACAAACATCCATAAAAATGTAAAAATGTTCACAGTGCAATGGGACTAAAAGTATATTCATCTCCGATACTATACTTTAACATACTTTGACATTAGAGAAAGCAAGTCAGATTAAATTGTTCATTTAAACCTAGAGGTTCTAAAGTGCCGAGTGTATGTATCCAAAACAACCGTGTTTCTAACAGTTGCGTGACCAGAGACGTTACAAACCCCAGGTGAATATTGGAGATGTATTTGAAAGATGGAGACAGCTTAGAGCCCAAAAGGACGCCGAGTTGGCTAATTTCCTCCTGAACAGGTAGCTAAGCATTGGCTTCAGGCTAATTTATCACGGCTACAAAGGACAGGCATTTTATGTCATTTCAACATTTGTGTACTCACATTGAATTATATAGCTAGAGTACCCGTGTTGTTTACTTGCAAAAACAATTGAGACACAGCCAGTAAAGTGATCCCGACTGGTCCTGGCTAACCGTGGCTGACGCCGCCATGCTAACTGCTAGCTAACGTTACTGGAGGACCAGGCAAGCGGGCCATGGCTGTTTTACAACGTTTAGCCTGTTCAGCGGCCGTAGCCGACAACGGTGAGTTATTTGAAGCCAAGAGAGGGGGTTGTAAATCAGGAAGAGAGGACTGTGAGTTTGCAGTGAACATGCTGTTTTTTTTAGGTCGGGTAGAATCTATCTCCTTTGACTCTCGGTCATATTTTTTCGAAAAATATGTAGCGGAAGTAGAAGGGCGTGACTTCAGGCACTTGTTCATATATATATATATATATATATATATATATATATATATATATATATATATTTAAGCAGTGATCCCTCATCACAGATAGAATAATATTTTTACAAATAATTATTTTCCTATTATTTATTTACCTCCTTAGATTGTTCTATCTAAATAACTGTTAGCGGCCTGAAGAGGTAAAGCAATCCAGTATTTCACAAGAAAAATGTCATGATTTTTCTTCTTTCCTGCCCCGTTAATCATCTCGTAGCCCCCTCAGATTTATCTTGTGATCACTTGCATTATCTAATGATATACTGTATTGATGTCCTATACGTCTGCAGCTAATGATTACTTTCATTCTTGATGAATC
Organism: Perca fluviatilis; assembly: GCF_010015445.1. Taxonomy (NCBI): domain Eukaryota; kingdom Metazoa; phylum Chordata; class Actinopteri; order Perciformes; family Percidae; genus Perca; species Perca fluviatilis. Next base: position 12,317,580 of record NC_053125.1, read on the forward strand.
TATCATTTTTGATCAGTATCTTATGGGTTTGATTTTTAAAATATCTTAAAATAGTTACTTTTGCCAATCGAAAAGTCAAAGAGCCTTTAAACCACCTGTTTTTGCGAAATTACAAATTTTATTTAAAAATTTGCTGAATGATTTTCTATTCAACATATTTTCCCTGTCAGGGATGCATTAGCATTTAAAATTTTAAAGATATGTGGTCAAATGCGTCCCAGACTACCTCGGCTAGTGGTTTTAGTGATCGGATTGCAATGCATCTTGGTGGTTGTTTTCACTTGTATTAAGCGCTTTCCGCTAGTTATCCGATTGCCCAAGATGCATTTTAAACCCAAGTGTAAACCGGGTCTTAATAGTTTCTCTACTCAACTTAAAGTGGTTTCTAAGTAAAGTCTATTCTGGGACTCATTGTTTGGAATAATTCTTGGACATTATTTTGGTCAAAATAAAAACTTTTGGCCCAGAGTGGAATATCAGTGAATTCTTACTCCTGACCCCCGAGAAATAACATCTCATTTAATAAACCTGCTGACATTTTGAGTTCCTGCAGGGAAATATCTGTCTGTTCATCTGTCACGCTCAATATTTCATACAATATTTACTCCAGATGCATGCTACATCATCTTAACATCACACTACCAAATGGATTTTGATTAAACCTCAGGAAGTCATGCCATTAAAGTGCAAAACAAGGTGACATAATGTCTGCCATTCATCAACAACATTTAGTGTAGTGTAATATAGTTTTGTTGTTGATGTGGGAGGAAGATGGAATGAGGGAGAGGCTTTCTGGATTTTGCCAGACGCAGTGAGAAAACGGGGTTGTTGTCACTGACAAACAATGGCAGACTGTGCGTGTGCATAAGTACAAAGAGCAAGAGCCGTTTGTATTTTTTAAGTTGGTGAAAGATGCACGTGTGTCAGCGCGAGACAAGTCTGTTAGCTGACGTTGATTGGCAGGAGGGCGCAGCAGGAATGTGCCCGACTGCAGCTCTCTGCGGGACAGGTACAAACCGCTCTATCATCGCATGAGAGAGTAATGGTTACGGGCAAATCATTACATGATCAGAAGGAACCAAGTCTGTGCCAAATATGCACAGCGTTCAAGATTTGTGTGTGTGTGTGTGTGTGTGTGTGTGTGTGTGTGTGTGTGTGTGTGTGTGTGTGTGTGTGTGTGTGTGTGTGTGGTGGGGGGGGGGGTTGAACAACAGTAAGGGAATGACTAGAGAAAGGGAGATCATAATCGGAGAGAAATAATGTCTGATACTAACAGGATGAAGATTGGGGATTGGTATGATTGGAGGTGGGAGGGTGACCTAGATGAGTTTGGTCTCTGCGATGAGTGGACAGACTGTGTCCGGTGCGTGGTAGCTTGGCACAGGAGCTGGGGGTGTGGGAAAGGGATTAGCCTCAACCAAAAGAGAAGAGAGGTGCTATTGGTAACCCCAGAGTTGTCTAATGTACATGTTCATATAGCTGGCTACCTAACATTAGCCGTGAGCCCACATAAAGTTTTTGTTTAGAGTTGGAGTTCCGGAGAGGTATGTGCAGTCATCAGGACTAACGTAGATGGACCGTAAATACTTCCAAAACGAAAGGGTAGCGGTTTGTTAACCCACAGTGTCTTCTTTTCTATTTCTACACATGTTAAGTAGAAAAAATGCAACACGTGGGTGTGGAGGATTTGTCCAGTAGTTTTTTTAAGGCTCCTTAGATGGAACTTTCTGAGTGACAAAAGTAATGTAACCGGTACTGTAACTCATTGCAGTATTTAGTTAAGTAATGAAATTACTTTTTAAGCAAGTAATTTAAATGATTATACATTTTTTGAATTACAGAGGTGGGAATCACAGGGTACCATAAGATACACGATACATGGCTCATGATACCGATAATGCCATGAGACAGCAATTCTGCAATAATCAATATATTACTAGACAATCCTGTAATGATACATCACAGTATTGGTCTATGAATACAAAATGCCTGTGAAAAGGTTAAGTGCAGGTTTTCTTATTCATTGCAAGTCCAACCTGTTAGAAAACCGCACAATTCTGCAGCACAAGTTTTTCAGTCTGTAAATTAAAATGACAGAACTTTAGAGCAACTATGGGTACAGACTTTGGACTTAAACATGGCTGGGGCCTCTGTTATTTTCCTCAAACTGCTGTCTTCCATCCCGTTGAAAACTTCTTCCTCTTCGGCTAGTTAACTTCTGTTCAAGTTTCCCTCTTTCATGTGTTGAGCACCACCTCGAGGAGCCATGAAGTAGCGACGCTAGGAGCAGGAAAAACCTATTTAGAATGCCTTATTTTATTAATTAAAATATCGATATTTGGCGCCAGTGTATCGATTCTCGCATCGGACATAGAGGGACAAGGATATATTGCTGAATTGATTATTTTGTCCCACCCCTAGTCTACACCCTTATCAATACTTAAATGCAGATTACAGACATCAGATTACAGTTCATCACCATTACAGAACCAGACATGGTATAAAAACTAATCTGTCAACGGATTACCAAAGAAAAAAGGGGATGCAATCTTAAATTAAATTTATTATAGCACAATTGCACAACAAATGTTATATGGGAGAGAAACAAATGTTTAATACACATCCTTACTCAGTGGTTAAACATTTACCCACAGAATGCGATGACTAATGTCCTGATCTTATCTGATCTACGATCTTCACACTAAAAGAAAGTCAAACCATGGTGAAGTTTATGGCCCATTGATCTGCACATTTCCTGCATGCCTATTAACCTTGATAATGGTCATGGAAGCAGTGTTTGTACTGTATTTACTACCGTTCAGTCAAGTTAGACATGTGATGAATGATAATGGTGCAAATGTTTTTACATATTCGGTTGATATTTTTCATACTACATTGGACCTATCTTTCTTTAATCTTTGAGTCCCTAAGTGTTTTACTTGAACTGGCTCTGCAGACTGCAGAGAGAAGACAAATAGGCCCATGTATCCAGAAGAGGTGACATAAAACCTTCATAAAACACAAACTGGATAATGTAACTGGAATAAATCTCTAAAAATTGGCCAGTGAATTTTCCCATAGCACACGACCTGTTTATGAGAAGCCAAATTCACGACAGTTGGTCGATCAATCACTTCAACATTTTGTCTGAGCGCATTGTAGTTCCACCTAAATGTAACTGGCAACCTGCCTTTTTGCATAACAGGTTTGGAATTTATTGCACTTGCCCACAGCTAACAAAATGCCAGTCTCTCACCTCATATTGAAGGATGCTCACTAACCCAGCATTAATATTACAATATGTGGTTGTAATTGCAGTGGCTTAATCTATGCTGACAACAAATATTTTTGCAGGGGAATATTTTCCTTAAAACCAGACTGAGCTTACAGACCGCTAATTTATACAACAGATGTGGCATTGGGCAATGCTAACAAAACATTTTAGGTTTACAGACATCTGTAATACTGTAAGACAGCTATGCACGTTTTGCAATATAGTAGAGTGGAGCTATTCTTTATAGTATTTTAGCGACTTAAAAAGTAAAAGTGCAATGAATCAAAGCAGGTACAGCAGCGGTATAAAGTTATTATTTGTACCAGCTGTTAAGTAACTGGATCTGTTGCTGTGTGCAGGTGTGTCAGGCAGACACACAGCCTTGAGGTGCAGCGGAGGATGTAGGTTCATGTTCAACAATGTGTGCCAAAACTGTCTCGCTTGTCTCTAACTTTAAACATTTTTTTTTTTTACTTTTAGCTGTGCATCCATGTGTGTCTGTAATGCAACCTTAGGTGATTCGTGCTCCAACATGCCACTATCTTTTGGGTCGCTCCTAACGTAAATCTGCAAGTGTGAGCATACATGTCTTTTTTTATCTACTTGACATATTTGATTTATGTCTCCCTTTTGTTTATGCTAATTAAGAACGCCCAGTAAGCCGGGTAAAGGTATTCTTATATACTAAATCCCTGTTTCATTTGCTCCTGCTAGTCTTTGTAAACTCATAGTTTAGGCTTAGCTCCACAGTGTGGCCTTGCATGCCCACTGGCTGACTCACTTAGCTCCTGCTGAGCCCTGCTCCTGGCTCTGGGGGTTCATCCACAGCCTCTCCCTTTTCCTGGCTCTAGCCTACTTCAGCTCCCAGGCTTCCTGCTCCCCACAGGTCAAACTCGAAGTGTAGGCGAGAAAGAGGGTGACAGATGACCAATGCATGCACGTTGTGCATAGGCCATAGGTGTGTGTGTGTGTGTGTGTGTGTGCTCACCCTGCAGCGACCCCACCCTCTAGGTTGCCTCTTCCTCTGCAGTGCGGTGCAGAGTGAAGGTGTGGTTAAGGGCCACTGAGGGCAAGATGATTTCCTCCACCGCAGTGAGAAAGCGAAAAAGACAGAGAAATAGAGATATGGTAGCTGTTTGCCCAGAGGTGTGCACATTCTCATGTCAAGTTTGTTTTTTAAGAGGGTGAGGAGCACTCATGCTTATTTTACACCTGGCCCTTAATCTATTGAGTGTGTGTTTGTGCAATAAGTTTCGAGCCGTACAGCCTATGTGTGTTAAGCTTTTTATTGACAAAGTTTCCAACTGTTGGGATACATTTGGATGGACATGTCCTTACTTTTATGCGACGATCCAGGGCAAAGGAAGGATTGCTTTTCTTTCCACTGCTCTAATCCAGGTTTTTGCAGAGGCTTGGCCAGTTAGTTAGCAGATTTAAGAGTGCAAATAAACCCACTAGAGCTGGGCAATATATCGATATCTTGATATGAGACTAGCTATTGTCTTAGATTTTGGATATCGTAATATGGCATAAGTGTTGTCTTTTCCTGGTTTTAAAGGCTGCATTACAGTAAAGTTATGTCATTTTCTGAACTTAACAGACTGTTATAACTGTTCTATTATTTGCCTTTAACCACTTAGTCATTATATCCACATTACTGATGATTATTTATAAAAAATCTCATTGTGTAAATATTTAGTGAAAGCACCAATAGTCAACACTAAAATATCGTTGCGGTATCGTTATCGAGGTATTTGGTCCAAAATATCGTGATATTTGATTTTCTCTATATCGCCCAGCCCTAGAATCCACAAATGATATACACACATGCACAGAACAGCAGAACTCCCATGTAGAAGGACTTTGTGACTGACATGTCAAAGGTTATATTGGTCAGACTGTTGTGATCCAGCTGTGCAAATCAAGAATTTTTACTGTACGTAAGAAGAAGCCAGCTTGGCTCCTGGACACTCACCTACTGTAACTTGCATGCCCCAGTTATCTGGATGACGCAAGTAAATCAGGGTAGATCCACCACTTGTTTCTCATTAATATCAGGCACACCCAGCTGTTGTCATAATACTGCTGTGTGCACGGCCCTTTGTGCTTCTAACCTCTCCTACTTCATCAGAAACACTTGGTCAACTGCTCAGTGGCAGTAACTATCTTTCCGTCCCTCCCTTGTGTTCTGTTAGGCTTACAGTTGTGATATTCAAGATGGTTTATTATCATTCTTCCATCCTCTTTTAAAGAAGGGCAAAGTAACATTTACTCTGGTACCACGGTTCATGCGACAAAAATGCAATAAAAACAACTGAAATAATTTAAAAAACTTACATACAATGTTGAACACACAGTGTTAAAATTGCAAATCTGTAAAGTAGTAGGTTTCCCAGAGTAATAATAGTTAAAAAATTCAGAAAGCAGAACCAGAAAATATCACGGTTTGTGGTGCCAAACTCACTCCACAGTTTATTAAAGTGGTTTTTTATTCTTCATTTTTTTCATCAGATGGAAAACATGTATTACTCTGAAATTTCTCAAGCTCTTGATCCAAGAGAATGTGACCACTGAATATGAGTTTTAAATAAGTTTTCACTCCATAAATGGTCTATTAACATTTCAGTTGTTGATAGAAATGGACAAGAGTGGAGAGATTAAAAGCAAAACACCCTGCAAAATCATTTTCGAGCGTGCAAAAAGCTAAAGTTATAAATTGGAAAATTTGAATGTTGTGGTTATGTTACCGCAAAGGCAAAATATGTACAACATACATTTTAGATTTAGAATTAATCAGGATATTTGATAGTGAACAAAGGTATAAAGAAAATTAGCTAGATGGCTGGGCCTTTTGGCTCAGCATCATAAAAAACTATGACAAAAATATTTCTTATCAATCACAATTTCATTGATGAAATTCCAGATAATGGCAGATCAGTTAATAGAATGCAGTTCTCGTGGCATGTGTGATCTGTAATGGTCTCAGAAATTATTAAAACAAAAAGATCAAAAGAGGAAAGACAATGAAAGGCATTCCCCTCCGTCATCACTAAACTGAAGCTGGTAGCGCTGCCGTCACTCACAACACACCCCACCGGCCCAGCACATGTATTTACTTATCTGTCCTTTCCGTGACCCATAATTCCCTTCTTCCTGCCCACCTAACTCTTAAAGATTAACAGAGTGCTCACTACCTGTCCACCTGCTAGAGGCATCACATTTACGGGCACCAGGGTAATCTCAGGGGTCCAGTTGGTTTTCTAATCCTTGGAAACCGAAATGGAGAGCCCGTCAATGGGCAGGCTGTTCACTTTCCAAGGGGATCTGTTATTGCAACTGCCATTGTTCAGCTTTGGAGGCCACCTGTATCAATATCAGAATTTACTGTGCCAAATGCAACTTATTGGATATCGTGTTTTCTTGGCATTACTGAGATGTGAACGTTGTCTTGATTTTACCTTGATTGTGTCTTGCACTTTTGTCCAAGTGAAAAGACAAAGAAACAAACTGGGGCTGGCTTGTGCACTGATTTGTGGCAATGAATGTTTTTGTAGAGTTCGTGCCCTTGTTCCAAGGCACGCAGGGGTGTTTGGTAGCGGCACCAGATCGCTATAAAGACGTACTTGAAGCTTTCATTGGTTTCATCTCCCCCCTCCTGACTTGAGATATACCCTCAGGATCTCTCCGTGTCACCTGGATATCTGTAGCCAATGTGAAACCCGCAGAATGCAAAGCCATCTCTGTTACACACGCCAACAACAATGGAAGGGCTGCTAGGACCACATTTTGAAGGTTTTGGTTGCAGAGGCAATTTTGGAGCTATCAGATTGAAACTAAAGATGCCAGGGCAAGTCAATGCTGTCAGGAATTTCTAAGAAGGGTGTGCGCCTATTTGAAAGCCACTTTCTTAATGTAAGAAAAAAAGAAACCCTTTCATGGCCGGAGAATCACGATCACAATGGAGTGGAGGATGCCACTATTGGGTTTTAGCGTCTCAAATGTCTCCCGCATTTAAAGTAGTATGTCTTTAACTCTGAGGTTGTCCGTAACAAAGCTACTCAGGTGAATGTCTTTGATAAGAAGCATGGTATTATATTTCCATAAGTAGATGAGCTGTTATGTTGGGGTGTAATACTATTCCATTCATTTTATCTGGTTTGCCGTTGAGTACTGTCCAAAACTTAATGGACCCTCTGATTTTCAGTTTTTAAGGTCTGGTAGCTACATCTCCCTCGTGCCCATTCGTACTGTATATTAACATGAGATTTTCCACTTCTGATTGCGTGTAAGTAACACAGGCTAAACTAAATGATTTATGTGATTTTTCTCCTGTCTTTGTCTGTGTTAGCACTGTAAATCGAGCATGATCTATCTGCCCAAGACTGCTTATTCTTGCAAGTTTGCGGACACACCGTACACTCATGTCGTACACAGTACCTGTTCCTCCTTACAATGAACCTCGCCTCAGCTTGTGCCGATTTTAGCGCTGCTGAGAGACGGCTTCCAACCACATGGGATGCTCTTAGGTTTCATGCCACCAGGGGTTTGCTCTTCACTCTGAAAGAATAACATTTCTTACATAAACTGAAGCCACTGCCAGCAAGTTTTCAGAGACAGATCCCTCATATCACAGGGTGAAACCTACCTGCCTCAGCCAGCTAGCCTGTCAAATTTGTCCTTTTGAGAGTAGAACTGTAGTCGCTCTTTGGGGAAGGCATTAATACTGTAATACCATCAGTGCAGTTTCTGTCTGTCACTAAAAGTTCAAAAGAAAGCCATCAGCAATGTTTTTAATGCATTTGATGGAGTGTGATGATTACATTTATTATATTTTTAGAGCTACATGCTCATGCTGTCTAATCAAACCTCATTAATTGGTGCCCAATGGAAGAGGCTTGCAGAGCTTAGTAACAACATATGATAGAAACCCTTTTTTTTTAATATATCATTATGATGCCAGAATGGCACAAGAGCCAGGTCAGTATGCCCCAGAGTTGGGATGGGAAAAGATAAAAATAATAAAAATGTCTTCCCATAGCGGAAATGGTGTTTTGTCAGTACTTTTCTGTAAGCGTTTTGGACTCGCTTGTTTCTGAAAAGGGCAGGGCAGGGAGAGAGAGGCGTCCAGTGATTCTTCAGCAGGCTTGTACTGTAGCTGTGCCCGACAGTGCCAAACCCTGCTCCCTGCTGAGATGACCCTGGGCACACTCCAGCTGTGCAAACACAGCCGCATTGCTGAGCACACACTCACGTTCAGGCTGAGCCAAATCCAATTATTTGCCTTGCCTTGAGTTTTTTTCTCCCTTTTTCGTTTCATTTCTGTAGCGCATATTCAGCCACCTTTCTCAGTGCACATGAGCTGCCAGGCTGAACAAGGCTGACAAACGCACCACTGTGGCTTCTCTCTCTTATATATATATATTTCTCTCGTGTGAACATTCCCCTGCTTGTCAGCTTAATTTCTCAGCCTTTTACTCATTTTCTTCCCAAAACTCTGGCGTGACAGTGGGTATCCATTTTGTTTGAAGGTGAACCACTAAAGTCAACACGGAGGGGATGCGAGCCGCTCGATCGTTGGCCAGTCGACACAGACAGCGGGCAAAGAAGGTTTTTGTCAGGAGGGTTCAGCCCATTTGAACATAAGCACCCAGCCAGTTATGTTACCTTTACTGACCTGTGGTGCTTTAGGTCATCCTCGAATTCAAGAAGCACGAGAAGTCAAACGAGGGTTTATCAGAGCTTTTTGCTGAACTTAACTGCCTGCTGATGAGAGCTATGAGTGAATCAAAAGGGTAAAGATGCAAGCAGTAAAGACAAGACACAAGGTTATCAAAACCAAACAAATCATTTGGCAAAACTATGAAATTAAGAAGCTATACTATAAACTGAATTTTCCGGAAAGTTCACAACTTGCAGCGTTGTTTAACTTCCACTTTCGTTACCGCTTTGTTTCAAGGAAATACAACTGTCTGACGCCGCACAGATTTCCACTCTAAATGACTCACAAGCTGAACTTACAAGCTTGGAAGCTGCAAACCCCACTCAACTGATAAAGTCATTACATTGAATATCAAACGTGTCCAGCTATGTGTCACACTTATGTGTAGCTGATGTTCATTTAATCTGTTAACCAGTGTCTGCAGACAAAACGCTGCTTCCTGCCTGGTTCTAGGAGAACGAAAGCAGGAGGAGAAGAAAAGTACGGACTATCACGTTGCCATCAGCTTGACGAGCAGAGAGGCTGCTGACATTTCAATGGATGCAACCTTGATTCTTCGTCTAACTCAGGCTTAAATGTTGAGTAGAGAATATAACCAGTATCTGATTCCAGCTAAAAAGACACACCAGAAGGCAATACATTTTGCATGCTGTACCTATCCATCCATGTAAAAATCACACTTAATTCAAGAATGCTGAGTAATTCTCCCCACATATTTCACTCACTTTGACCACACAACCGTTGGAAGTTCAGTGTTAACTTAACTGACAATGGCTTGTTTGGGGGGAAATGTATTGAGTAATTTTGGGTGTGATCAGTACAGTAACCCCTTACAACTGAATCTTTCCATTTCCGCTGAACAGCCGTGCCCTCGCAGTATACATAAGCTGACCGTAGTAGACCGCAGGAGAAGCTACTTTTGGCTCTGCTGTTGCTTTGGAGCTAAATGATTTTTCCTGAGATAACAGAGTGCTTGTAAGCTGGGCCAACAGGGAGCCCTAATGCATCAACAAACACATGAAATGCTGTCCCTCACTGTTGCTGGGCCTAGATGGGAATGACCTGCCATGCTCTTGAATACAATGAACAAATACAAGTTCCTGGAGCACAAGTGTACATGCAAGCAGAATTAGAAGAATGCAACAGATATCCATTTAGGAATATCACTATAGACACAGAGTAAACACTACATTATTTACGTGACAGTCAAAACACACACACACACACACACACACACACACACACACACACACACACACACACACACACACACACACACACACACACACACACACACACACACACACACACACACACACACAGGGCATAAAGTTAGACAAACAGTTAGTGGACTCACACATGTTGTCAGATAAATCTCCCATGGCGTGTTTAAGAGTTCAAATGGCGCCTCTGATCTGTCTCTTTAATACAAAGGGAATGTGAAGGACGAACTGTGCCAACTCACCCCCCTCACCTGCTCACCCACCAGGCACCCCCTCCCTTCAAATGCCACTTTGGCTGCGTCCCAGATGTCAGGGACATCATTCATCAATCATCTCGACGTGCAATCATTGTCGCAAGTCTTAGGAATCATCCACCATTATTGGCGTCAACTACCGAGGCTCAAGACACTCATTTTTTTGCGTGTCTATCCTGCTGAGATGCATTTTTATGTAATTAAGATCTTGATAGCAGATTGACCTTTGCTAAGAGATCTTTTTCCGCTGTAGTTCGTAGAGCATCTTTCAGGGTTGTTGTCCGTCAATCTTCTGGGATAATTGCACCGTCTGGAGCCTCTGCATATTGACAAGACAATGGGCGGACAACATTAAGCTGTCACATTATGTTGACAGTGTCATCGTAAACCGGTGGGGAAATACATTGCCGTCTCTGATCTTCTGTGGGTGTCTCAGCTATGGTTCCCTGGGGTGATTGTCATATTTAGAGGACCCTAGACAAATCACTGGGTTTCCCCAGCCCGTCTGTCAGAGCGATGATGATGTTGTGGTTTGTTTGGCTGCAGAAGAATGTCGAGTCAAGTGTGGATGTCTTGGACTGTCTGCCAAACGGAAACTTGGGCCCTTTTTATAAAAGTGAATCATGTTATTGTTAGCATTTGTTCTGGTGCTGTAGGACAAACTGAACCTGACCGTTCACAAAAAAACATGGCAATTTACTGGCCAAAGATGCCTGTATATGAAGGGTTGTTACCCCAAATGAAATTGCTTTATGATGAATATCTAAGACTCTATTACAAATTCATTATAAAACATGTCAAATTGCTCTTTAAAGAAATATCCGGTCTCTCCAGTGTTAAGAATATGCAGATTGATAATCAATTTTAACAATTACGAATTTAATTTTTTGTGTTGTCCTTGCATACATACAAGACACTTGTAAGTGCAGAGGCTCTTATACTGTAAGTTAACAAAAAATAACATGTCATCATTAGATAGATCCATATCTAAGATGAATAAAAATTGAGAAAAGCAAACACTTCATGTAATAATCTTAATTATAGGTTTACCAGCATAAATGCAGTGATCATGTATCGTATGTTGGCTTTAAAAAACTTGATCACCATACACATTCTCAAGAAAATCACTAGGGGCCAACATTTTATGATTTGGGTTCTATAATTTATAAAAATTATGGCTACAGCTCCTGAGTGTTGAAGGATGTGGTCACTACCATGCACACACTAAAGAGAAAGCAATTGAAAGAAAGTTTAGGTCTAAGTAACAGGCAGAAAAACTTGCTGGTAAACATCCAAAATACTTTCCACTTTGTGCCCAGTGTGCAGCTGGCTGCTAATAATGCAAAACACAGTTGAAGAATGGAGTGTGGATTATGGAGCGGAGGGCTGGAGAGTTAAAGATGCCACGCCACAGGCAGGGCAGCATTTCATTATTTGCCTCGCTGCCAGCCAGATGAGATCAGGGCTTGAGAATATGGAAATTAAGATTGTTCGATGGTCAGGCAACTCCACAAATGAGGGGCTTAATTTGGGAGCAGTTATGCAGCAGCGATTCAGTGGTAACCGCAGACGGCGCTCAAGAGAAGACCAGGGCTCTCGTGGCACATGTTGATGTCGGTGAAAATGGTTTAGGAAACTCGGCGGAACAAATTTGTTGGCCCTTGCTGTGGTATAAGAATGGGGTCTTCACAGATTGCAACTTTTCTCTCATGTACTAGTAAAGAGTCCTTTGCAGTACCTTGTTGAACACCACCAAGGTTTAATCTGTTTGGCCCCTCAGTGATGTGTGGTCATGATTCAGGCCAACAGCTTGCCAGGTTTGTTCTTTGTCTTTTTCAAAGAAAACAGCGATTACTGGATTGGTCTTCTGGGAGGTCTGGCATGGATGGCTTTGCATGAATTTCATGGTGGTATCCATGTTTGGGTCATTGCCATTGTCAATTCTGCACAGGCTTACAATGGGAAGTTATGTTGAATAAATGGGTACAATTGGAGAATTGACCAGATCTGAGAGTGCTACTTGATTTCTGGCCCCTGAAAAAAAACGGCCAAAAATGTACCAAAATCTGGAATGGGCTTCACCACAAGTCAATATTCATAAGGAATATTATTGACATTTTTCTGACATACTGGCAATGGACTTCAAATTTCTGAATTACTTTTTATTGTGGGTTTGTTTGATATTTAAGACCCTATACTATACATTGTTAAATTTCCGAAATGTGTTAAAAAGACACAAAAAAGTGGACAGTGCACTTTTTATTGAAGATATCATTTCTGTTTATCTTTGAAGACTGACACCGTAAAATGGTACGTTTGTGCTCCCAGGTCAGTATGAACTTCTAATCAGCTGGTCGAATGATCTCAAACTTATACTCCTACTCATTCATTATGACATGTTGGACAGTTTGGTTCACAAAAATTATACCGATGCTCATTAACTAGAGCATTATATTGAATGTCATAAAGTATAAAATGAATGCAATAAAAGTAAAAAAATGTGCCGTATCAAAATCTTTTTTGATTTAATGGAAAATAGTTACAAATATTTAATTATACCTCTCTAATAAGGGAAATGACTAAAACCTGAATGGAAAGTTAAAGGAGCATTCCTGGGGCGCCACTACAAAACCCATATAAACTGTAATCATCAATCATCCAGTGACAGTCACCTTTATGTGTGAAATTACCCTGGTGTTTTGAATCAGTCGTGCAGCAGCACACATGTACTGAACAGTGAACTCGTTGGCCCGCTACATGTGGAACATTGCGTTGTAATTGTGCCACCCAGCTGTCAATTTTAATCCTTCTACGAATTGATATGATGAAGAAGAACAGATGTTTGTATTTGTGTGTGTGTGTGTGTGTGTGCAGTATACAGTTATGACTGAAACTCTGAATGGAAATCCACTGCTTAGTTATGGCTCTCTTGACATACCGCTACACCATTCATCTTTGTAGCCGCTTTTGTCAGGGCGGGCGGTCTTTGTGTTCACACACTGGCCATCACACACAGCTTAATTACTAAAAGTAAGCGGTCACAGTTACTTAACGCCACTGGGAGAGCCTCAGAACGGCCAGAGGATCAATCTGACTAATGGAAAGCTGTGATGGAGAGCTGTAACACAGCTGCTGCCGACTCCACTCTGCCCGTGTCTGATGATTGGACTGCTGCCAGTGTTGCGTTAATGTGATAGTATGAAGCGTTCACTCTCTCACTATACAGCAGGGATGGTTCTCAGTGATGCTTTCAGTTAGTTACACTGTGTGTATTTGCTGGATATTGGACTGAATACAGGTGTTTCACACTTGGTTATATATACACACTTATTTACACCAAACATGCAGTATGTTAGAGTGATGGATATCAACACGAATGTATGTTTCCCACGTTCACCATCTTACTGTAGTTTAGTATGTTAGTATGCTAACACTTGCCAATTAGCATTAAACACGTAATTAGTCATAAGCCAAAGTATTGTATAAATTAAAACCTTTTACCTGATGATTGCACTAGTGAATGGATCACCAAAGTCATTGGATTCATCCTCTGGGAGCCATGAATATCTGTACAAAATGTCCAATTCATCTAAGATGCTGAGATATTTCACTGGATAAGTGAAACTTTTGACTTGGTGGCCCAAGATGAAAGGTCATGATATTACCAAATTCATTAGGATACATCCTTTAGGGACCATTTCATGTTTTTACAAAATTTCATGGCAATCCATCTGATTGTTGTTGAGATGGTTAACCCTGGAGCCACACCGCTAGCATGGCTGAAATGTAAGGGACTGTTCGTTATTTATTTAAGGGGCCACTGGAGGAGTTTTGGGACCTTTCGTCAAAAAAGACTTGACCCTCCCTTCGCCGACAATAGATTTTGTATGACCCTCCAAAATGATTAGTAAAAGAGGCATGACCCTCCCCAGCATTTGATTGATGCTTTCTATACTGGTTTGCGCTTGGTAAAGAGGTACAGATGCCCATTGTTTGTTTACAGCTATGAGATACGCGGCTTAACCTCTGCTTTCTCATCTGACGCATCACACTCCTCTGTTATGGTGTGTTGGCCATTTCAGTAGATTTACTCACTAACCTTGTTGGGGAAACACAATAAGCATGGAAACTAAATGCACACTTCCTGCATTACTGCATTACTTCAAATACTAAGTTACTCCTCTAGTAAACTATTATTCACATGAAATAAAACAATAAAACATTGAGACCATTCAACAAAGCACACATGGGTAATAATCAATCGCCAATCGCGACACGGCTGTCTTGGAACGCAGTAGACAGACGGTGGCGGAATAATTCAAATGTAACAGTGAACAATCAGTGTTCGACCTACAGTCTGTTGTGATGGCTCTCCAAACGCAGCGCAATCACACCATAAAACGTTAAGAAAAAAGACCCGTATTTTGCCGTAATCCAATGAAAAAAAGTAATCCACAGCGATCAGTAGATCCACAAAAAATGTCACGGTGTATCCAGCAAGGCCTACGCGTGTCACATTCACCAGCCAGCTCCACACAGGTGAACGAGGCCTCTCCACTTCGCCGTTTAAACAAAGTGGAATAAACGTATAAAAGTCCAAATAGACACAAAACGCGCAATCAAGCTGACAACAAATTTATATACATGGCATTTAGGAAACCTTTATGGCAACGCTGGCATGGCAAGATGTCCAGTGCAACGGTCATTTTCGTTTTTGCGTCCTGCTGCTCCCATCGCCAGCCAGGTAATATTTTTTTTTTTACTAAAGCAGTATATGAAATCAGATGTATTACCTACCACCATTTAGTTGTTTTGTGTTATTTAAAATATTTATAAAATATCTGGTCATGCCAAACGTAATCATATTTTAAACAATGCAATTACTCGTTTCAGCCGCCAGGGGGGCAGTGCTCCTCTTGCCCCCAGCAAACTCCACATATGCGGTCAGACCCATCTGCTAGGGGGCTGATGGGGGGCCGAGACTGAGAGCTAAATGGAAAAATATGCACCAAACAAGCCACTTTGAAATGTTGCTCTTTTCATGAATACAAAAAAAAAAACCCTCCCAGAGTAAAAGATTTTGGGCGACCCGCCCCCCAGCAAAGAATAAAAAGACATGACCCTCCCCTATATTCCTCTGGTGGTCCATTCCATAAATACCGAACGGTCCCTAAGGGGATTTTAAAGGAACAATTCAACTCTCCTCTCCTCTCATTAATTATATTTTATGCATGTGTACAAGGGCTTTGACAGGTAAGCCTTTCCCTGAATAAATAGATAAGACCCTAAAGCTCTTTATATAAATATAATTTATCACACAAGATGTAATATTAAATGGGTTTTAATTTTTAATTGTTGCACCAGTGCAGGGAATTGGCCACAGACAGAGGCTTTATTCAGTATGATCCTGGTGTATTTATTTTTGCTCAAATTTCCACAGATAAGGTTGCTGTATTTCTCTTCATCTCTAAATTGATTACATTTGGAAGCTCCTCTTTGTGGGAAACTAAATGATGGATTTAGCCAATCTGCTTTTAAGCATAAGGTCGGTAAAGCCTGAGGAGGGGAAGATGGATGATTTGGGGAAACTGACTCTGTCTCACCCTGTGTAAATGTGATTTGGTCATGATTGTCCACCCTCGCTTGCTTGAGTTTCACACTTTTACATAACCTCCCCGCCTGCGTTACAAGCTGGAATCAGATATAACAAAAGGGCCAAGGCCATCCATCATGAGCAGAGGCGGTAGTTAGAGGAAAAAAGTGTCTTTTTGTGTTTTTAAGTGGGTGTGATGGAAGATTCAAACTGGGTGGATGTTTTTTATTTTTTTAAGATTATTTTTTTGGGGGACATTTTTAGGCCTTTATTTCCACAGGACAGCTGAAGACATGAAAGGGGAGAGAGAGGGGGAATGACATGCAGCAAAAGGGCCACACGTCAGAATTGAACCCGCGGCCGCTGCGTCAAGGAGTAAACCTCTATATATGTGCGCCTGCTCTACCAGCTGAGCTAACCCGGCCACCTGGGTGGATGTTTTAAAGCAGACCTGTTAGGTCAACACCAAGTTGAGCTGAGCTCTCTCAGCTCATGTTACAGGAAATGACATGTGATGTGTCCGTCACTCTTCCCTTAAAGCAACACTAGAGCACTTTTCCCGCTTCGGTCCCCCAACAGGTTGGAAGCGGAATTGTCCATTACCACTGTCGTAATGTCTCATTATGTCTCATTCGAACTACAGATCTGCTACCCGATCTGGCAAACTTGCATAATGTAATGTAATGGACAATTCCGCTTCCAACCTGTAGGGGGACCGAAGCGGGAAACGTTCTCTAGTGTTGCTTTAATAACATCGCCATGGGGACTCATGTGGGCCTGTTGGTGTTTTCCTGCTGCTTTTACTGTATGTACTGTAAGACCCAGGGGCTGATGCATAGACTGTATACGTGAAGCCATAATCTCTCGATTGCCCCCCTGGTGGCTGGCTGCAGTATAGGTCCTAAATCCTGCCCCCTTAATGTTGGCGGATGGGACATAGACCAAACCAAAGAATCAAAGTAGATGTCAAATACATTTTTCCCAAAGATTTTTTCCGTCATTTTAGGTACTTTAGGTAGGTTTGTTCAAGTGTTCATTTTTCTGATAAGTTTGTTTTTATTAGTTATTTGATGCTATAAAAACGGGGTAAAAGTCATGATTAACGCGATTGGTCGAGTGGGTGTATGGGCGGGACTTTGAATCTGTGGCTCCACTGCCCGATCACTAATGCGTAGACCCTGGCTCCAAAATTACAAGATTGCAACGCTCGTATTCGGGCTTTTAAAAATCATCAGAACAGAAAAAGTCTCTAAACTCTTTTTAGTTGGAAAAAAATTGAAAGTAATACAATGTAGCTATTTGAATTGGTAATTTACTGGTTTATTAGTTTTCTTGTCTGGTTAGCTCCCACAGTCTGTCTCGTTCATATATCAGTGTGTCTGAAATTGTTCAATATATTGCCATGTTCCTTCAGGCTGCTTGAATATTTTTTGCATGGAGAGAAATGCTGCTATCCAGCTTCCTACGGAGGCCTAACCACTACATCAGAATGACATTTTCTGCACAGCTGCTTTGCTTGTGTGTTTTTCTTTCACAACCTCAAAAGAGACCAAACCGGATCTTTGTAGTCTGCTTATTTTCTGTATCACATCAACACATTCCCTGTGGTGCTGCTACTCTGCAGAATTATCCCATTCACTTTCCAATCATGTATGTATTGTATTCAGAAAAAAACCACTTGATTTTGCAGTCTTCTGGTACTTGCTTTGTCATGGTGCACCATCCTGTTCTTTAAGCTGTCAAAACTCTTTTGAGGGCCTCATTAAAAACCTCCACATTAAGTATAATAGTGGTCGTTACCTGAGAGGGGAAACCGCACCGTGTCTGGTGCAGCGATTAATGTTAGCGGTGGAACTATTTTTGCATTGAGATGTCTCCCTGCTGGCTAATGGGATACAAAAGGCTTCAGCACTGGGTTTCAAAGCTTCATGTGTTTGATTGCAAGCCAAGAGAAGTCAGTACTGGGGTGTCCCACCACACAATTGGCTACCAACTAAAGTAGAAACTCCATGATGAGCCCCATCGTCAGCAGGTGGACTAACCTGTCTACTTAGCAGGAAATATGCTACTTGCTAATGTTGCACATTTGGACTGGTCAAGCGATCAAGTTGCAGTCAGCTTGTGGTCAGCTCAGGATTGAAGAATCATGATTCATTGTAAGGGCACAGCCGGTGCAAGCATTACAGTATTTGGTCTCTGTTTGTATTGCAGGCTGATAGTCTGCGGTCAGAAAGGGATTCTCACAAAAGCCAACGGATAGTCGAAGAAAAATGGCTGGTGACAACTATGGTATTAAATGATCAATGATGAGTTATCCCGGTGCCTTTTTATATACAGAAAAACCACGGGATACAGTTGGTGGACAGACCTTTAAAATCACTCGCACATTATAACGGGTACTGTTTCTGTAATCATCTATTTTGACCATCTACCTTCTTATCAACTGAAGACACATATTATGGCACGGACATGAGAGTGGCATCTTCTCATCCAGCTCTTTGCCAGGAAGTGAATTAATAATAATAATTTTTCCTTTTGTGTAGGAATTTGTTCCTCACGCTTTTTATGCTGTCATTAAAAGTGAATGTCACTGAAAAAGATCACATTTAATATTCACACGATTCAAGAATACTTAAAGTATATTTATAAAATAATGGCGTATACATACACGTTTATACATATTTACAAAGCCTTAAATAGTCCACTTGATGTTTATAAATGTGACCAACAGTCACATTGGCAGTATTAATGACAGCCGGTAACAGTTGAGTCTGGGAGGTGTCGATGTCTTGCTGACTGCTTCCTGTCAGATGATGAACAGAACATCTATTAGAGAAAAACCAATAGAGTTAGAACTGCTGCATCCAGTTATATTTAGCGTGATTCTGCTGTGTTGATTGATGTTGCAGTGTGCAGGCTAAAGTCCAGCTACAAGTTACGATCCTCAGTGTGTAAACCATGCGCAAGGGTTTACAACATACGTCACTCAGGCACCGTTGCTTACGTCTGAGGTGTGACTGTTGGTGTCTTGAAAAGCCTTTTACTAAGCCGACACTGATAAAGGTGGCCATTTGAGATTTTTATGTTCTGCTTTGACGTATTTGTAATAGACCCTTGCAACACACCCTGGATCAACAACACCTCCTTTAATGTTCCGTAATTTTACAAAGTCTGCGAAATTAGGTTTTTATTTTATTTTTTTGTGTTTTATGCAGTGCAGAACATCTTTTTTGAAACTTAAGTATTAATGGGTACATAAGTGCTACGCATGTAACAAAATCTTAAGAGCCAGTAGGATACAATAAAAAAAATTTTAAAATAAAAAAATTTGAAAGTAGGCAGCAATTTAATCAGAATCTCTATTAATTATTATATAGTTCCCCTGGAAAAGGGTACACTATTCTGAATTTCCAATAATTTTGTATTGCAATGATGAAAAACAAGAAGGCTCTCACCTCTTTCTCCTCATTTGCTGTCTTGAAGACAAATATATATGTTGCGTGCTGGAAGTAGCCTTCAAGTTCCTGGCAAGTATCAAAAACGTCCCTGTGACCTGTCCTCACAAAGGCCATCTCCGGAGGGTACCGGTCTTTGGAGCTCCTCTTCCTCACACTCTGGTATTTTGGGGCTTCTTCACCATGTATGTACCTGCACTGGACAGGTGAGAGGCTGCAATGTTCAGGTGAAAGGATCGATCCCACTGCCATGGCTTTTAATGAGCAGAAGTAAACCGGTCACATCCGAATGTGTTCTTGCTTGTGTTGGTTGTTTAAGCAGTACTGAACAGCTTGTCATACAGTGTCTGGAGTAGAGTGAAGAAATGGTGTTGCTGCAATTCAAGTGCTAAGCGGGCAAAGTGTAGTTTTCGTTGAGGATATCAATCCATCAGCATTCTTATCCTCTCCGTCTCAAGTTTATAAGACATCTGCCTAATGTAATTCTTGTATATGACATTATCTCTCTGACGTCTGTATGTTCCTTTCAAACCATAAATGGCTGTGATGCACCAAACAGTTAATGTGAATGATTGTCTGTCCATATTAGCCCTGTGATAGACGACCTGTTCAGGGTGAACCCAGCTGTTTCTTACCCAATTAGATAGGGCTGCAGCCCTACATGACCCTGCACAGGATAAGTGTGCGTAGATCATGTATGAAAGGATGGTGCGTCAAATGTTCTAGATTTGTAATAACATTTTAATGGCACAACCAGCTGTTAAGGATATTATCACCTTAAATTATGTTATACTAATGTCTAGTAGACACTGAACACAATTGGCGTTCTTTTGGAGACGTGTTTCTGGCCACCTGATGAATGTTAGTCCAATATTCACTCTCCTTTTAGCTCTGTTTTGATCTCCACCAACTCCTGAGGTGAATATTTGACTCTTAGCTGCTAAATGCTCCACTATGTCCACCAACTAGTTGCTAACTGTGCTTATTAGCATTAGCAACTTTATACCTGCTGAACATCAGCGTGTCAGCATTGTCAGCTGTTTAGCTGGTGTTAGAAGTTGTTTGGTGCAGAATGTGACAAAGGTTAGCTGTTCATTTTAACGTGTTATACTTTATGATCAGTGTCATATAAAACAAAATAAAAATCCCAGTCAATAATTACATAAAAGATTTTTGATAGGGCTACCCTCCTCCCCTCACTTGAAACTGCCTTTCTCTTCCATTTGGTTTTCACTTTTAACTGATCTGTTCCTGCATTATGTTCTGCACCAGTTTCCTATTTCAACAGCAAATGCATCAAATGAAATAAGTAACGTACTGTTTCATAAGGACTTTGAAAGGCTGTGTCAAAGAATTGCTCATGCATCATTAGGAAGATGCCACGCATCATTATGAGACATTAAAACACGGTGACAGTGCCAGGACATTTTTTTCATCTATCAAAGGTAGATCCTGCCCCCGTCCTTCCCCCTTGAGGCTTCATTCCTTGTGCTGTTCAAGATGAGAAGTGGTTTGAGTTAAAGAGGGCAGCAACAAGACAAGTTGAGCTCCTTGCCACTCTTCTTCTCATGTGTGCAGGACAGCCTGCACTCGGGAAACGGATATCAGTAAATCAAGTTGAGAGTAATCTGGCAGAGAAACTGGGGAGAAGGTACATCTTCAAAGGGATTCTGAGGAAGAACATTAAGAAAACTAAATAATCCATCAGGAATCAGAGAATGTGATGAAAGCGGTGTTTCCCAGAGAGCTTAGTCATGAGCTGTTGCATTTGCAGGTATCCTGTGTGAACTCCTTAAGGGAAAATTGTAACCATCAGTGTTTTCTTCCTCTTTAGCACAGAAGGGTGTCTTGTTGCCTGGGATGAGCCAAGACTCTGTCATGGCCTTTATGACCCTTACCTTTTATCAGTCCCGAAATCCTGAAGTGGCCTTGGGCTTTCGTCTGTAATGAGCAAATATTAAACAAAGTGCCCCATAATCCCGTGGTTCCTTCTTTTTGAGTGAAAAAAAATCCTCTAACTGATCGATGTGTGGGGGCCAGGGAAAGATATGGCATAATGTCCTTGGATGAGAAAAAGGGCACCTTTTTTTCCCAAGCTTATGTAAGAGGAGGGGAGAAGGAGAGGAAAAGAAGGCCACAATGTTTCCTCTTCCAAAATGTGTTAAGTGAAAGCTCACATAAATCCCCTTGAAAGTGGATTAGCAAAAATATCTTTTCCTCTTAGGTTTCATTCAGACAGGAGCCAGTCTTGGAAAAGGGGTGTCCTTATCTAAACATTGGACGGAATCTTATTAATCAAAGGCAGCAGTGCGCGAAACGTAAGTCTAGGTTTTGGCCTAGTGCAGCATGGTTAAAGTCACTCGCTTTTCACAGTTTCCACCCAAACAGTGGAAGCTGGCACCACGTTATAGGAAAGCTCAATTATAATATCAGGTTGGTGTTATTACTGTTGATTATGTGCTTTTGAAGACCCGACTTGCCCCTGAGTTCACTTCCTCTCCTCTTCCCTGGTTGAGACGTGCTCTTTGAAATCAAACTCGCCTTGGAGGTTAATGAATCACCGGCCTGGTTGCCTGTTTTACTTTCACCCTTGCCCTTTGTCACATTGATGCACACATACACACTCGCGCACACATTGGATTTGAGCCTCACATGTGTAATTTTGAAAATTTGGGATGCCCGTTGGAGTTGGTTCTTTCAATCACGGGCCGCCCTGCAAACCAGCAGTCTGTTTTCTTAACCTCTGTCATGTTCATTTCAAATAAACTCAAACATTGCCTGAGTTAGTGCATGCTTGTAAATAATCTAACACATTCATTAGATCCCAGAGACGAAAAGGACTCCATATATTGGTGTTGAAGAGGGCTCCCACCCATAGTTCACAGGACTTCAAATGATAGCTATGTCTCCTAAAAATATGTTAATGCAACTTTATAGGAAACATAATGCCTGTGACATCTTTTTTTCATCAAAAAGTCTTTCATTTGTTTTTCCTACAATATCTGCTCCTGGCAACTAAAGAGTGATTAATGCTTTTATAACACTTAAACCTGCAATCATAGATTTATTTTTTTTGGCCAGTTGGGGGCAGTGCACCAAGCTGTAAACACAACATTGACATGTTATCACCCTTTTAAAGTTGTTTTGGCTACTGTGTTAGCAAAGAGTTTTCTATTTACACATTCAGCAGACACATGGCAACATAAGCATTCATTTGGAGTTGTGTTTGTGGCTACCGGGCGAGCGTAGGTCCAATATTCACTCTTCTTTTACCATCAACTCCTGAGGTTAAATATTTGGCTCTTTAGTACCTACATTTTCCACTATGTTTTCTGCTAGTCGCTTTGCCCGTTGTTTAGCGCTGGGCAGTTAGCATACAGTAGAGAGGGTTTATCTGAACCTTTTTTTAGTGAAAACAGCTGCCTGCTTTAAACAGGGTTTATGAGAGCGATAAAAGTAACCTTCAGGTTGCAGGCCATGAAACTAAAACAATTACCTAAAAAAATACAAGAAAAAGCTTTGGGTAGTAATTCTCTCTCTCGCCATACTCTGTGGTCGCTCTGTCGGGCTCTACTTGTGAGCTGTCAGCACCTAGAGCCACGCTGGTAGCTTTCAGTATTTGACCAAAACCTATGATATTTCCTGCTTCCTCCCTACATTTTCTTTGCTTTCACACTTCCTGTATCTAGGGAAATGCCCAGTGAATGTAATCCAGGCAGCAAATTAAATCCATTTTTATGCAGTGTATATAAATGTATTTGATAGGGGATACGGTTTGCAACTAAGGGATTTTAGTCATCTATCCCATTTTTTGACATGATAGCATAACCCAGCGCTGGACCCTCTTTGGAAGTATCCAGACCTCTGCCAGATCCTAATGGTTTAGTCCAGTGGGGGTGTGCAGGATGCTTGACATTGGCACTGGACAGCTCGCTTGTTTGCTTAGGGAAACGAGTTTGATAGATTCCCCCTTTTAAGACTCCAGCAAGTGAGAGTTTAGCTGTCATGCATCATTAGCCTGTAGCTCAGTCTGGTTCCAGCATATCGCACGTCTTTTTAAGGAAGATGGATGCAAACTTCAAAATGATAAGGAAATGGTTGTCAGATTATTCTGGTGTTAAGACACTAAAAGTGTGAGAAAATAATTTCTGTAGACAAGGGGGAATCTCTTGAGAAGTAAGCAATCGGCATGTTCATCTCAACCAGGCCTCCATTTAGCCTTGAGCAAGGACATCTGGTCACTTAGGTGGTTTTCAGTTCATCTTAGCCCACACACACACACACACACACACACACACACACACACACACACACACACACACACACACACACACACACACACACACACACACACACACACACACACACACACACACACACACACACACCAGCTTCCACATTAAGCTTCTCTTAATGTTCACATGCTTGACTTATGTTTGCTTTACCCCTGGCTTGTAGTTTTGCAACATTTTAATTTTCGGCATTGATGGCAGAGAGGACACGTTTCAGTGCAACGTTAGTCGTTTCAGTGGAGATCTCATGTTATATTTACACACCTAATAGTAGGCTGTATTTTTATAAAGGTTTTTTATATCCGTTATTTGGTTTCCCACAATGCAGTAAAGTCTCTGGGGTGTATATACTGTAGTTTAGAAGTCTGTAAACTGTTGAGTCCATCTGAGAAACGTGCTGTATTACATTTCCAGCCATGTATTTTACCAATTTCCCACAGGTATAAGATGAATTTTCAAGTTTATTCATCATCATTCATTCCTGATTTGCAGAGCCCTACACACAGAAACTTTGCAGGTGACTAATTATATATAGTCCAACGTTAAATTTGATCTTTTACTCATCTTTAAAAAAAACAGACCGTTACGTTGTGGCCCAACAGCTGCTACATGTGCAGATCCATACCCAACAAAAATGTGCTTGTACATGAGATGATCTTGGTCATCCGAGGAGGCTTAGCCCACATTTTACTGGAGTGACTTATGTGTTGTTACAGATGCCTCCGCGGTCTAAGTGACTGCAGCTAAGCAGTGGTGAGTGTAGGGCTTTAAACCAGATTTGAGTTGTCTTATTTAAGAGTCCACTCCGTATGCTCTTTCCCACACAAAGCTGGTGTAAGTTTTGCTGCGGTTGCTTAGCAGCACTTGTGTTTTTTTCGCCCCACAACTAAAAAACCTGCAACCCTCTACAACGCAAAGTACCTCAAATACCCCAAATCCACATCCCCTGCTCTGCTTCGCTCTGCCTTGGCACAAACCCGGAGAGGCAGGCAGTTGACCCGGGTCATTACATGGTGTTTATGACCCTCGGAGAGCAGCTGAGAGGCCCCTGTTCTGTGAATGTGTGCATCCTTGAGAATGCGGGCCCTGCTGTGCTGATAATGGGCCCTATCCAAGATGCCCCCCCCACCCGTCTCCCCCCCGAAGAGGTGGGTTACTACGTCTTCTGATATCAGATGTCTTCTGCTGTGAATTCCTCCTGAGCCCATAACGATTCTCCTCATCAAGAGGGACATGCGGTTAAGGGCACGAACCAAAAGACAAACCCAAAATGCTTAGTAAATGATTGCAAACAGAAACATAAGTTTTACTGCAATTTACTTACATTTCCCACCATCCCACCATTGCTCCAGAGAGGTGAAATAGCATCAAATAGATCTGTTGGAGACACTATGGTATGAATAACAAAGAGCTCGTTGCATCACTGGACTGGTGTATCCTTTTTTTCCTTTTACACCATACAGAAGAATCCGTACTTTAATATTAAGTGTTAAGACGTGGTTTTGTTTTGTATGTTTTAAACCGAGTGGTGTATTGACTTACATGACCCCTTCTGATAGGATCTTTGTTTTTCAGGTTGCTGTTTGGGCTAACGATGGGGACGCAGTGTTCATCAGGGAATTCACTCTGATTCGACGAGACCATCTTGCAGAAGAGCCGCTCCACGATAGCAGCCAAAAACCAGAAGACCCTGTAAGTGCCTGATCAGAAAACACTGCACTCATTGTTGAACTCCACCAGCACGCTTTTTTCAAACTCCCTCCCCCCCACACCCCCACCTCTGTTTTTATAACTTTAAATAAGAAATAAATTGAGGTGTCAGATAAAACTAAATCAGCCAATAAATCTATTGCAGTATGTTTACGTAATGCACCGTACAAGAGGAGTGAAAAATCCACCATATTACACCTCAGTAATGAATACAAGTGAATGATGATCGTGGGACATTGGGAGTGAAGGGCGGGCTGACCTGGCTTGATGTGAAACAGGGCAACCCATGCAAACAGGCGCACAGTGGCGCACTTAACACATTCAAGGTTGGGGTGGCTTTTTTTTTTTCTCTGTCATCACCTTTTGATGAGACATGAGTCCTGGCCGTAGCAGTTTTTCTTAAGCCGATCTCTCACCCAGATGTTTTATCTAATTGGGTGGAAGGGAGGGTAGAGCTGCCGTTGTCACACAATTCGACGTCCAGCTCGTCTATCTCATCATTCCTTTGCGATGGGATTGGTCCTGGCGCAATTCCATGTTCAATTCTGTTCAAATATATCAGAGGTTTTTTGGACAGTATTTCATTATCACTAACAGGAATGTTGTCTTGAGGTGATTCTTTTTCTGTTTGCTGTGAGGACATGACTCAGATTTTTCTGGTTTACATGCACTATATTTCCCACATATCTGTCCTCCTCCGTCAGATGAAAGGTGAAAAGTCCTTCCGGCACAACTTTCACAAGCCTCCACGCTTGAGCGAATGACCCTTTTGACTTGACATATAGAATATTCAGCAGCCCTCTACACCCGTTGAACACCGATCAAATATAGTGACATTTCTTTTGAAACCGATGATCTGCTTGAACTTGCCATCACACTTTAAAGCACGATCATGAGGGCTTACTTGAACATTCACATGTGCAGGGTAGCCTTACAGATCAGTGGTGGCGGGGAGAGGTCATTTTCAGTTTCATTAGAGATCATTCTGGAGGGAAACTTTTTATTTATTTATTAAGTGTAATATTCATGATGACTTTGCCCTACCTAGTATTTTAAAGTGACATATATTTGATACTGTTCGGTTCCATCTTTGCTTTTTACATGCTCTTTGATATCCCAAAGGCAGACTTAATGGAAAAACCATTTAAAAACTATCAGAAGTCAAGAATGTAAATGGCGTGGTACATGCTTATAGTACTGTAGTTAGAAACCACAAACAGCTATCTTTACAGCATTTGGATTTCATACTGTAACCAAGCAGCAGTGTGATTTATGATGCACTGACCTCAAGCACATTTTTGAATGTGCATCAGTGAATGGTTTTCAAACCAAACGACATTTATACATCCACTCCCACATACTGTATTTGTGCCATCCAGGCCTCAGTTGCTCTTTATGTGTTTCATAATAGTATAGTGGGTTGATTTATTTTTTGCTATCAACATACAGGTGCAAATAATGTGCCTCTCATTCACCTTTATTGTAAAATAAAGGAAGAGTTCAACATTTTGGTAGATTAATTTCTTTGCTTTCTTTCCAAACTTGAGATGAGAAGAGCTAGAGCCAGAAGACAGTTAGCTTAGCTTAGCATAAGGATTTGTTAAAACAACCAGCTGATGGTTGTAGCCCTATATTTAAAAAACATATATGAGAGTGGTATCATTCTTTTATCTATAGTAACTCTCTGCCAAAAATGCAATAAATGAGTTTCCCCAAAAAAAATCACATTATTTAATTAATGAGCTTTAGAGGTGTTGGAATTTTGGAGAGAGCCAGGCTGGCTATTTGCCCCTACATCCAATCTTTATGCTAAGTGAAGCTAATTGCCTCCTGGCTCTACCTCCACACTTAATTCACAGGCATGAATGTGGTATCAATCATGTCATCTAACTCTCAGCAAGAAAAGTAATAAGCATGTTTCTCAAAATGTAGAACCATTCATTTAAACCACTGTTGGCTTAAATGTCTAGCTTTAAGAAAGAACTTATGCACTTTATTTCAACCATGAAATAGTTGTAACCACTTCTCCCTTGATCACTGTTGCCTGTAATATTCACGTTTGTCTCTGTTGGACAGAAGCATGACAGAATGCTGCCCTTTGACCTTTTAAATATGATGCCATGATAATAAAGAACAAATTAAGGATACTGTCAGTATCTAGGATGACTCTTACAGAATGTTAAGGGTCAGAACCTTAAACTGGATGTAACCGCCTTCAAGTTTTCTCTCCCATTAATTTGAACCGCAGGACAGGTTAAAAAGTGGTTTCTTAAATGGAATTGTGGTCCTTTGCTACATGTATGATGCTAACATGTCTTCAGATGGGGAGCCTACAGACTCCCAGGAGCCGCACTTGTGATTCCTTTCAGCACTCAGTCGATTTTGGTCTCGGTACGCCTGTAGCGCTTTTATGTGTTGGATCTTGGTTCAATATTAAGCTTGATTCCAAGCCAAGACAAACGCTGCTTAATTAGCAAGCAACCCAGGAGGCGGATCTCAGACTCCAAAGTGTATTCGCTTTCTCTAGTTTAACTTTCATGAGTATGTGCCAGGGTCGGTTGGTGGGCAATAGGACTGACCTCCCCAGCACCCTTTACCCTATCGCTCAAGAGGGCCACAGATGAATTGTTCTCTCAGAAGGAAAGTGTTTTTTCTGGCAGCCTCAGCACGAGCTACTTCGATGGAATAGAGCTGTCTTAAACAGCTTAGGCCTAACATACCTTTGTAAATGAACCGATATTTATTATGTGATGTCAGGCATGTGCTGTAGAGCTTCAACAATGTCAGCATTCATAAACAAATATCAAGTAAGTTTATTAGGTTGAGAGGTTCCTGAATCAATGTGTGCGGGGGGTCTGATGGCTATAATGTTGGCTGCCGAGTCTGAGAAAGTCTTTTTTTTCCCCTCTGTAACATGACTGAATGAGTAGGACTGTGAAGATAAACAGAAAAGCTGGTCTTAAATCTCTCTGTGACTATTCCCACTCATTGTTTGGCCATGAATGAATTTTTCCAGCAGCTTTGAGAACAGCAACTAACTCAAAACCTTCAAAATATGTAAAAAAAAAAAAAAAAAAAAAGTATTGTTACTTGTTCAGCTTTGTTTAACTGCAGTGAGATAACTAACCTGTTACTGATATCTCTGTACAATTTCAAACTATAAAGGTTAAAGTGGAGTTTGAAAGCCGATGTTGGCTTTCAAACTTGAGATTTACAGTAAGTTTCTGTTCCAAGGTGATGCACAGCTGACGGGTACTACTCAACCTGGAGTTGATTGACGGAGAAAGAGAATAAGAAAAGAAAACGAAGAACAAGTATGGTCAACTTCATATCTTTGTCAGAATGTGAAATTGAGAGTTGGGATAGAAGAGAGAGAAACGGCCTTCGGGGAAAAAAAGAAAAGCCGATTTGAAAAGGGACTCACCACACGGTTTTCTCCTCAGCTGGCTGCTGTCTAGACGGCAAATGTGATCATCCTGTCAACAGACAACTTTAACTTTACTGAAAGGTGATCCGTCATTTACCAAGTTGTGTGTGTGTGTGTGTGTGTGTGTGTGTGTGTGTGTGTGTGCAGTATGTGTCAGTTTCTAGTTGTATTTGTGTTTATAGTGACGTTTCTCACCAGTAGTACTGACTAAAGTAACTGTATGTAATGTCATGCTTTTTTACCTTGATCAGTTGTTGGAATTATAAACTATTGATTAGTGCAGCTGTAATGTAAAAAAGAAAAAGCATTTGTTCAAGTACTTGGAGCGGATATACTAATTATTTTTTCACTTTCGAAAAACATTGGGACTAGGGCATTTGTGCTGCATTAAAGTGGTGTAGGAATAATCGGAAAAATGAGTTCCCAATCATTTTTCTTTGTTGTCATGCGAATACTGGGAAACCCATCGTCTTTGTAGCATCCATGTTGTTTCAACATTAAGACTTAAAGCTCATAAGCACACAGAAGTCGGAAGAACGACTTCCATACTTGGGAAATGGGACCATCCGAGGAACACGTGAATGCACCATTGGCCCTGGCGTAGGTCTGCGCTCTGAGTGCCATTCTAGTTACTACTTGTGTTTTCTAAACAGCTGAGTAATTAAAAGTAAAGAAGGTGGACATACAAACTACAAACAGTAGACTTACAGTAGAGTTAATTCTGTAAACCAGCCTACGCTACAATGAGGGTCAGGATCATTGATTGCTGCTCTTGGTCACACGTTGTGTTACCCACACCACTAAAGGCCAGGATATTATGGGTTGTGACCGTTAAGTGTCTGGTAATGACAATCATTAGAGCCCCACTTTGCAGCAATGACTTGAGGCCCAGTGTAAGGACACTTCCACTCTGCCTGTCTTCACATGTTTCATGGAATGGCGGTTATGTTGCACTTTTCTCCCTCTCGTCTTTCTGTTAGATGTCAGATGTTTTGCTAGACGTCCCTTTCTCTCTGCCCTCTGCCTCTCTCACTTCATCACATGCCAAGCAAGTCAGGCCTTAATGTTTTTACATGCTCAATTGCCCCTAAGGCAGTAACAGTCTGGGGCATTTATTTTCCTTTTTTTTTTTTTTTTTTTTTAAACCTTCAGGGTGAAGAAGTGCCTTTTGGCAGGGTGTCAGGGTTCGGAGTAGTTGAGGTTGGGCGAGCAGGGCCAAGGGCCAAGGGCTAGCCGGGATGGCAAGCAGGGGGGAGCACTCAGTGGCCGGGGCAGCAGCAGCTCGTAGAGGGAGAGTCCCATCGCTCAGCTGCATGCCTTCTTGGCAGCTGTGTTTTGCATGTAGCGCCAGGTGGAAAGGGCAACTGTCTTGCACAATTAAACACTTAATTTGTCTTCATTATAAGGATGGGCATGTTAGTTTTGTCAGGCTGAGAGGATGTTTAGGTTTAATTTTTTTTTTCCACTACGTGCTGTGCCCCCTGGTGTTAACACAACTTCAAGTTAAAGCTTTAGGGGATTACTGAGTTCTTAATGTTGTATAAGACTTACTTTTAGCCAGTGTATGTAACATTTATAGCCTTAAAGGTACCCTGTGGAGTTTTTGTCCACTAGTAGCGCTTTCAAGTAAAGTTTGAAAGAGTGGGTCCCAGTTCTGCACGTGCACAAGGACGCACATGCACAAACATACACAAACATACTGAGTGTACATTATTCCACAGATGACAGTTTGTGGCTTTAACATGCTTAGAACTAGAAGGGCACTCAGAGACCGCAGACCTCTGCCAAGGCCATGCCCTCTCTGTGTTTCTCAGTATGGCTATGTTCAGAAACTAGTGTAATCGGGCGAAACTCGAGTAAAGATAATTACCTCATCTGAAGAGTCCGTCATAGATTTTTTTTTATCCTCCGTGTCCTCCCTTGGCTACAAGCAACTGTGTGATCACAGAAGGCTTGTATCATGTGGATGCACCACAGAATAGAATTCCTCATGGGGGTGGCAGAAACTACGCACTATAGCTTTAACGAAGCGAAAGTGAAAAATAATTTGTGTATCCAACCTGTGATTTGAATCTGCTCCAAAATGTAATGGGCTCTTCCTTGGCATATGCTACGTCACCCTTCCACCAAGTTTCAGGGAAATCGAGTCAGTAGTTTTTCCGGAATCCTGCTGACAAGCAGACAAACAAACCAAACTTAAAACATGACTTCCTTGGCGGAGTTAAGAAATATAGCAATGAGCCAATCAAGGCAAGGATAAAGAAGACTGCTAGTAAGGAGAGGACATGTATGTAAACCATGTAGGTTTTGAATTTTCCAAAACAATCGTCTGTGAAAATGTTATATGAGGAAGGAAATGTACTCAAGCCAGTTCACTTAAAACATTTATTCAGCCACAGAGCAAAAAATATTATAGCTACTCCTATATTTGTATCAACTCTGGGGGCAATAAAGTTAAAATATGAGGCTAATGATTCGGTAAGGACAGCCACTCTGTCGTTCAAATCAAGCCAAGTTTCTGTAAGGAACATGACATCTAATTTATGACTAGTAATCAGGTCATTGATTAGTAAAGACTTTAGGTATATTAATTAATGGACAACCATTCTGGTCTTCCCGTTTTCCATTAATTCCTGATAATGGACACCTCGTCGAGCATTAAACCTTACATATCTCACCAATACATTAAATGCAGGAACACTAAAAACATATTTTAATACTGCTCCCCCTCATCTCTACCCACTGTTAATAAAATGTACAGTATGTCCCATCAAATCTTTATGATATCATTGTTTGCGCTCATATTAATTCATTTTCAGAGTTGTTTTCTTTAGAGAAATCAAATTCTTTGGATCTGTCCTCATTGCATGCGATTGACTCGTTTGTTTATTAGAAACACTGCCTCTACACGATGCCGCTCATGCTGTAGTTGAATTGGAAAACCTTACTTCCAAACAGCGAGTTAATAACGGCTTTCGTGATGCCAGTTAGCCATGAATGCCAGTGTTTGTTTCTGTGTAGCCAGCTATCTGAAAGATACCCTGACTCTGGTGAAATTAGCTTGTGAGACAGGCCTGGACAACACTTTTTTGCATTAGAAATGATGTCCATTTTGCGTTTAAAGGACTAAACAGGCAAGCAGTGAATAAGAAGACATTTGCCTTCCTGACTTGTGCGCTTTGGCTGTCTCACTGGTGTTTGGCACATGCGAGTGCTGTTTGGAGGCTCGGTCCCAGCACTCTTGAAGAAAGTGCTGAGTGCTGGTGAATGTGGTGTAAAGCCACGTGGCTTTGGACTGGAGATCTTTCTCTCACCCCTGTGTTTGTTCCATCAACATATGTGTTCAGTAAAGCCTTGGCCGTCACAGTGCCACATCAAATGTCTCCCCACACTTGATGTGGTGTCACACCAGTGCACTGTGGGTACTAGAGTGGTGCTGCTGAGGTAATACCACCAGAGAACAAGACCTCACCACAATACCCACATAACAAATGTGGGTGTGTGTAAATGCATGCAGCCAGTAGTGTGTCTGTTGCTGGCTACCGTTGCACGCACACTCCCATCTGCAGAGACTCTTGCACAGTGAACCCTCATGTAATCCCATAGTTGTTTGTATTTGCATGCTGACATGTGCTGTGCAATACGGGAATCCATATGTGATTCCTGGGCCTTTTTTAGAATTCAACACTATCACATGTCGCCTCGCACATGCACAGCATCCAAAACTATGTCTTTGATTAATGGTTAACCCCCTTCCTATCGTCCTCACACTCTTCTCTCCTCACCTCCTGCAGTATCTGCTCCTCCTCTGCGTGTGAAGGCACGCACACATTTTCTGGGCAAGTGATTGATTTCTAATTGTTTACATTTCACTCCCTGTTGCAGATGTTTGTATTCGACTCCACGTTCGGCATGCGTTTACGCAGGCATGCACAGACACAAACAGAGACCCACTTGTACAATAGGGACGTGTTGATGCCAAAAAGTTTCATCCAGGAATTTTTGGATGTCTTAGCTCTGGGTTTTGGCACTGCATGTACTACAGTAATTGCCTCCAAGTGGCAATTGTTACTGTTACTGTTAAGCCTCATTTTTATTATTTTTTTTTGTGTGTTTTTGGGCACATGGGCAAGATCAGCCAAGGCCTTTGCCATGAATGCGGTTTCATTCTGGTTGAATAAGAGGTTCATAAGAGAAATTCAATTTTGCTAAAGAAAATTGCAGCCAAGCAATAACATCTAAATCTAATGAGTTCTCGTTCTGGGTGGGAGTCCCCTACCCAAACTTTTGGACTTCAGAGCTGTTTATAAAAAGTCAACAGTCAAGGACAAGTTGTTTTTGTGGTTCTTGACTTGAAATAAACTGACTCACTCCATGGTGGCAGTTCCTAACTTTAGTGGCACTCCAATGTAAGCTTATATGTGGGGTGTTCATAGTGGGCTCAGGCAGCTTGCAGTATGTAGCCAATATCCAGTGTAAGCAACAGTGTTATCCTGAGTTACAGCGGTAATAAGCTACTGCTGAAGGATCCCTGCCACCCATGCGGAGCAGAGTTTAGGTTAAGCCGTGGGCAAGGTGCAACCCAAAACGGATCCCTGTCTTTGATGTGGGCTCTAATGGCTCTGCGTGGTCGTGGTTGGGCATGTACACTACAGTAGCAGAACAAACATACACATCTCCCAGTTTTCCTATCTGGGAAGCCATGCGCTGGGTTTGCTCTCCGTAGTATTTCCCTGCTACAGTATATCCAATTACTGGAACGCAGAGTTGCAATTTAAAGGTTACAGATTAGATCCCTGAAAGAGTCTGTGTCAGTCAACTGTCAAAGCCCTGATTCAGGATCCTATTAAACTGTAGTGGTGTTTTGTGCTAGTCCTTTTTGTTTAGGACATTAATAGCACCATAGCTCAGAAAATACCTCAAGTCAAATTGTACATTATATCTAAACAAGTTAAAATATAACTGAAAAAAAGGTGTTTCGAATATGTAAAACCAAAGATGGCACATATTTATTTTAGAGCTTCAACGATTTGTCAATGAATTGATTGAAGGAAAATTAACCTGCAACTATTTTAAGAAATTATTAACTGTTTGAACCATTTTTAAACAAAAATGCACCTTCCAAATACTCACATGTGTGTATTTGCTTCTTTTCTTTGTCATATATGGAAGTGAAATTACATATATTTAGGTTTTGAACAGTTGGTCCGAGGAAAAAAAGAGTAATTTAAAGGCATCACTTTGGGCTCTGTGAACTCATGATTTATTTGTTTAGGCATTTCATAGACCAAAAGAGTCCTTCAGAAAAATTGGCCGAACAAAAATAGTTAAAATATTGCAGCAATGATGCAAGAATTTGGGTGACATCAAACTATTCAAATGTGAAAGTAAGTATTTTCTGTTACTACGTCTTGTTGCCTTTCACATGCTATCCTAAACGTTATCCCATTGTAGTGCAAATGAGGGGAATATTATAACAACATAATGGACTTTGTGCCTGAGAGAGGCTGTAACAGTCAAGCAACAGATTCTTAAAAAGGGTCTACATTTTCAACATTTGTCCAACACGGCATTTTTTTTTTCAGCTTTTGCAGCATTATAATCATCAACAGTGTCCTTCACCTTACTCGGTAGAAGTCGTTTTGGACGACAGCTAAAGTTTTGTTTCCAAAATGTAATTTAAACCTTGTACTCCTGCAGAACATAAAACAGTGGAGCTTGTCTGTTGTCTGTGTATTCTTGAAGGATTTTAAGACCTTTATAGGCCGGTACTTAACTCGACATCTCTGGTTGCTTACAGCATATTGAAAGAAGGTTTTGATCTACACAGTGGCAAAGTGGGGGTCTCCCTCTGGTGCATGCTGAGAACCCATCACTGCAAACTGGTGTAAGTCCTCTGAGCGTAAACATGAGAAAATCAAGACCATGAAGTATGTGTGCGTGTGTAGACACACACACACACACACACACACACACACACACACACACACACACACACACACACACACACACACACACACACACACACACACACACACGTGCAAACTCATACCCTGCTGCACACACTCACAGACAGTTTTCGCTCTCCGGGAGCCCTGGGAGGGAATGTAATCTGTTCACAAACCACAAAATTGAAAAATGACCCTGACACTCTTCCAAGCTGAAAAGTGAACAGTGCTTGCAACACAAGAAGGCATACTCACACCAAATCTTTATACAACACGGAGGTAAGCCTTTGATTTCAAGTAACACTCACAGTAATTTAAGGATCTCTGTAGGTTGCAGCTAAGGATTCATGTGAGTCTCTCACGCACTCTCAGGTTGTCTCATGTTCACACGCACACTCTAAACTTCTGCAGGGCATAAAGCAGTGGAGCTTGCCAGTCTGTAAATTGTATTCTTTAAGGATTGTATGGTCCTTGGCGTGTGCTTAACTCCTCATCTCTGGTAGCTTATTGAAAAATTGAAAGGACACAAACACACACATTTTTTCTACTTCGCTTAGGGGAGAAGACAGAAGATGGATGTCAAAAAAACGTTATTCAAGAATCCCTATAGGAGTCCAATATTCAGGGGTGTTTCAGGGCAAGGTTAAAATAACTAGCAATAATGACAATGAGATATAACATATCCCTTTCGACTCCTCTTTATGTTAGGATTGCTTGACTGAAGGCCTGTTGAAAAGATTTAAGGGAGAGGATTACTGCTAATTAAGCTGAGTTTGTGTTGTCTGATTACAAAACTACAGCTGTTCTAACCGATCCAAAGTACACAAAGACCTCTGCCAAACAAAGTCGAAGCAACCAAAGGAAAAATTGAGTTATTGACGGGGCACTATTCCCAGCAGCGCAGATGAGTAATGCACATGATGTGTTTAAAGGATATTCAGTGTCTCCTAATCAGCAGTATGCCTTTTTATTATAAACGTTTCGTAAACATCTCGTATAAGCAGAGGAAGCTTGTTTTAGATGACATGGCCTTGTGGTCTTCCACAGATACATGCTACCCTCGCCATTGTACAACAACTCCACTGTGGTTGGGGTTTAATTGGTCTTGCTTCTGAGTGCTGATGCATGAGGTTTACCGATGCTCTCGGGTTGATTGTGAGCACGGCCCGTTCTCTGATTCAAACACGAGCGTAGAAACCACGGAGGCTTCGAGAAACCGGGCCTTTTTTCATTTATCCGGCAGCGTGGTATTAATTCCAGAGATGCTTCCCAGATGCACGCAATGGACACTGAATTTGGAGAAGCTGATATTTTAAGCACAGCAAAAGTGGTCCAAACCTATGTGTGATGCCAAAGTGATTTTAAAGGATCAGGATTTAAGCGTGCGTGTGTTTTTTCTTTTTTCCTAACCAACTTTATGAACCGGTAAAACGTTGGTATAAGTTTCATTATGCTTTTTGCCAATTACGTTGTGTTTTTCCTTTTCAATATTCTTTAAGCCGTAACAATTTGTGGTCTGTTCAAAAGTAAAAATAGATACAGACCTTTTACAAAAAAACATATCTAGAAGTCCTGTATCGACCATCATCTGGTGCTTTTTAAGGATGTGCATCCTCCCACAACACGCGTGCAAACTTCCTGGATTCCTTCACCCCCCACACATTCCCCGACCCAAATCACAATGACAGGTGACCCAGCGGAGCATTGAAGCTTCTAGATTTATGAGCCTGTAGCGCACGGTGAAGGTCCCGCGATGAAAACCTTGCCTGGAGGCCTCGGGCCGGGAGCCAGGGTGTTAGTTGACTAAAGACAACTATTCGTGTTTCATTGTCCCCCGATGAAACGTCCGCATTTTGTTGTTATACGCTGTGTCTGTGAAGACAGTCTGTCCGTGATTTATGATATTAATCTTCGCATCGTTGTGGAGCCAATTGTGAATGTCTGCGGTAACAATATAAAGCCATCAATCACTTGATCACTTGACTGAAGAAATCATGCATATTGCACAGAAAGTGCACATCTCTATTCAGTTAGAAAAAAAAATAGGAGAAACCATATTTTCAGCTCGTTCCTACTGACCCCTCCAATATTAAGCACAGTTCTATTTCCTACGTTAAGAATGCACTGTATACTGTTAGGTTATGATTTGTGGCGCCTTGGGTTTTACAGGTTGAACCACAAGCAAACGAGCAGCATTTCTCACAATCAGCTTTTCTGAATGACCTCACTGGGATAATGATAGGGGGATGAGGTACAGTAGAGGAGCTGCTCTTATACCCCATCTTTCACTGGTTTGCTGTAGATGATGGAGTGATGGGTGGGAGGTGGAAGTGGTGATGATGAGGGAGAGGTTTTAAAGCCTGGCGCTGTTTTGCCCTCAATTGTATGGCGGCACGCTGCAATAGACACCAATTAGGGGGAGGCGTAGAGTGAAGCCCTTCTAGATGAGCTCAGCCTGTGGCTCCTGTCTGACACACACACACACACACACACACACACACACACACACACACACACACACACACACACACACACATACATACATATATGAATGTTCTTAGTACATCTATGTTTGCGAGAAGAATTTGATGACGATGACATAGCAAGTAGTGTTTGTCTATACAGTACCAGCTAATGATTTAAAATGTGTGTACATCTATGTGTTATGTTTGGATATGTCAGCTCGGTCTATGGGAGGGAGTAAGGATTTATTTTAACACCCTCCTTATTTTGTGTCTGATGCCAGAAGCTATGGGTTTATGTAAACCTCTGCCACACTTGAGTGGCCTTGGACCACCCCAAACACTCCAGACAAGCCTTGTCTTTCTTCTGCTGCACCGTGTGTGTGTGTGTGTGTGTGTGTGTGTGTGTGTGTGTGTGTGTGTGTGTGTGTGTGTGTGTGTGTGTGTGTGTGTGTGTGTGTGTGTGTGTGTGTGTGTGTGTGTGTGTGTGTGTGTGTGTGTGTGTGTGTGTGTGTGTGTGTGTGTGTGTGTGTGTGTGTGTGTGTGTGTGTGTGTGTGTGCGTGTGAGAATTGAAACTGATATTTGGAGCTCAGACTTTGGTGATCTTTTCTCAAGGGTTTTTTGTACCTATACAAACTACCCTATTCCTGAAATATATTAATGTATATTTCATTGGTCGGACCCAGTAATGGATGTCTTTTCTCTTGCCTTCCTCTGACCTCTCAGTAAAGGTCTTATTTTTTTTTTTATTTTTTTTTTTAGAAACTGCTATTCAGTCAGCCTGTCCTAACAACCTGTTGAAACGCTTTTGAGATGGGCTTCAAAGGGACTTGTAGTTTTGTCTCTCTGACACAAGATGCTGCTCTTGAGCTTTAAAGGCTGCAAACGGAAAACATTTCAGGTATTGAGAAGTCAGTGCTTCTCTCTCTCTCTCATAATTAATTGGTATGTCTATAAGAAAATGTATTTACACACATTTTTACTGTATCTGTCCCTTTCTTATACTTGTGAATCTAGATAGAAAGAAGTAATGCTGGGTATTATTATGGGCAGCATGCTCATGGATTTTCTTTTCCTCTCCATCTCCTCTCCTGCTGTTCAGTTTTACTGTCTAAGCAACAGCTGCCTGTATGGTAACGGTGCAAACACCTCTCTGGTAGGGAGTTCACTACAGTAGCATATTTAGACAGCTGTAAGCCCAAAAGCTCCTGTGAAAACAGGGTAGATTTTTTTTTTTTTTTTATGTGGGAGCGGGATGGGATGGGGGTGCAGTGATCCATTGCAGCTCTCTTCCTGTGCGGTTACTCTTCAGTCATGCATCCAAATGTTTCCTCTCCCTCTCCATCACCTGGGCAAGCTCTGACTTGACACTAACCTTAAGGAGGACACATGAGGTTTCTTTCCATGAGCGTGCGCTTGCCGATTTTTGTTTTGTAAACTGTGAAAGAGAAACTCGATGTAATTTCCACATTTAAACAGAACTATAAAGGAACATAGCCCAAGGCGTGAGTTTTGCAATATAAACTTTTCTCAAAGTGTATTTAAGGGAATGATGTATTACTTGGAATGCTAACAGAGTCTCGATTACACACACACACACACACACACACACACACACACACACACACACACACACACACACACACACACACACACACACACACACACACACACACACACACACACACAGTTTCGCATCTCTTTGTTATTCCTTTTCTTTTACTCTTACACACACACAACACATTACCCGCAATACCCTCAGATACAGGCTCCCATGACGAGCAGCAACATATCATCATTGCACAAGTCCTGTTATTCCATATCGTGTATAATTTGACATTTCCCTGTGCAATCACTACCCACAGACTTCAAGACGTGGACATCTTTTCAGTTTCATGTGCTGTACATGACCGTCATGTAGGCCGTATCATAAAACTGCTCACTAAACAGTTGAAGTGTTTGAAATATTTGCACATCCAGCAGATATGGAGCACCATTATCATTCGTTTGAAGTCGTGTTTGCTGCCACCTGAGTTCAATTTTCACTCTCTTTTTAGCTCCATTTTTGGTCTCCACCAACCCATGAGGGAAATATGTGGCTCTTTAAATGCTAAATGTTCCACTATGTTCACCAGCTAGTCGCTAACTTTGTCTATCCACCTTTAAGTGCTGGGCGGGTAGCAAACAATGTGTTTTTAGATCTTTTTTTTGCTGAATACAGCTGCCTGCAGCGGCCAAAAACAACAGCATGAGAGCGGTGAGAGTCAATCAAAACAGTAAAGTTGCTGCACAACAATGAGCTAAAAGATGCTAAAACCTTGAGTGTGGGTTTTCATAAAAAAAAAAAAAATGTCAACCTCATGGTTGCAGTTGAGAAAAAATGAGGAGATCACAATATTGGTAGGATTCATCCTTTGGGGACCATGAATTTCATGGCAATCCATCCAATAGGTGTTGACAAATTTCAGTGTGGATTATAGAATATTGATTATAGCCGCTTTACACACCACTGACTGGTATGACATCACACCAAGGATGTGACAGACATACACAGACAGACATTAATTATTTCCCCTCGCAGCTCTCAGTACAGCATTCAGTTGGCGAGGATGCGGCTACTGTTTCGTTTCTGGTTACATACAGAGTAGTGATGTCAGCTATTTTCGTTTGCCATTATCTTGTGGTCATACTTTTTAACTTGGCATTGCGTTGCTACAACAGCCTCATGTCCTGTTTTTTTCTCTTGGCAAAGAGCAGCTTTAAAGCTACTCCTTGCTTTCGGGCAGGAGTCTGAGGGGAAATTTAGAAGTAAGGATGGGTAGTTTTTTGAGTTGTGTTTATCTTGAGGCTTTGGTGATAAACCATAATATGTGTCCCCTGTGGGCCATATTTCCTTATTGACCTATTAGTCAGCGCCTTGTATTTGATATGCCAGTGGTTTTGGAAAAGAAGGGCAGGACAGCGGGTGCGTGAGTGCTCTTTTCCATATAGGTCTGAGATCTGCTCAATGAGTTTCGACAGGCTGAGCTGAAATGCTGTCCAGTAAATTTTACACAAGATGGATGGAAAGAGAAAAGAAGACTTGATGGGGTGACAGTCTGAAAAAGAGAGAAAATGCAGATTAAACAGAAGTGTGTATGGTTGAAATGAGTCACTATATGTGCTCTTTTTCCACTCTTTCCTCACTGCTCATATCCCGAATGGCATTCAGTATCTGTCTCGCATTCACGTTCTTGTCTTTCCTGTTCATACTGTGCCAACAAAGAGTACTGAAGTCAGCCAAATGAATCAAATATCGGTTTATGATATATACACATCTAACACACATTCATATAGATAAATGTCATCATCCTCCATGTGCCTATTTGCAGTTTGTTGCATCTTCTATTTGTTTCTTAGCTGATTACAGAAGCATATGGGTGAGGAATTCTTGATTGCAGAGCGACACTGTGGCAGGCTGATGGATTGTTTCCTCTCTCTAAACGTGGGTGCTGCAGGACAAAGCCCAGTCGATGTGTTGAAGTGTGGCTGCTTAAAAGAGCTGTCGGCACTCCCAGCACCATGGCAAGTTATGGACAGAGAGGTGTATTGCATCAGAGCTTGTTATGTCATGTCTCAGTCATACAAGGGTTAATAAGAGTTTGCGCTTGTTGAAATTATGTCATTTCAAAGCCTGTGGTTGTATATCAACGTTTGTGAACATGTGGAATAAAAAACTCTTTGCGAATGTGTAGTCATTTTTAATATTTAAAATGTTTAAGCATGTCCAAATATAATTTGTGTACATATCAGAGCCAAATTTGTACTTGTAACTGAAATGTGTGTTCACGTGTAACTTGACTGTCCCATACAGTGTGGGAACTTTGAGTGCGGAGTTTCGAATCGCTACTCAGTTGTTCACAAAAGCCATTCTTTCAAGTAGTCATGTTTGTTTCTTCATAGAAGTGCCATATACAACCACTTGTTTGAACCCATTATCCTACAGGCTGTGATCAGGATGATCAGCAGTGAGAAGCAGAAAAGACCGAGGTTCAAAGCCAGTTTTTTTCCGATTTTTTAACTCCTATTTGAACAATAATAATAAAAGCCAACATGTTTCAGCCTGAGACGAGCCTTCATCAGGAAATGAGTAATTGCTTGAGAAGTGTTTTGCTGAAAGCCTAATAGCATGCGTATAAAAAATTCAGTGAATTTCTGTGTTTCGTAAAGGGAATTGGAAAAATGTGCTCGAGGTGTCATCCATTTGTCTTTAATCGTTTCCATATTTGTAGGTCAGGCGCAGGTCATAACAAGGAACTGAAGTACACACGCCCCGTTTGCTCCTCGTTATTGCATCATTATTTTACCAAGTGAAAAATGTCAGATTTCGGAGGGCGCTCCAAGGGTTAAAGCCTCCTTTGACTACCTTTATCATATTACTATCACTTTCTCTGATGGTCCCAGAGCCAAAGACAACACACAATACATTTTCAACAATGAAAAACACATGTTACTGATGTGACTCAATTTTGGGGTTAAACGCTGAAACCTTAGCTGTGTGTAGCACATACAGGAGATCAGACACGTCTTCTTGTGGCTAGAAGAGCTTCAGCTCCTTTTGAGTGTAAATACTCCACACTCTCACATCATGAATAATAAGCTGCTGAGACAAACCAGGTGCCTTTCTATTTGGAGTTGCTGCTTGGTGTCTCTGCTTGAAAAATTGCTGTTGAACTGTTGTGTCTCGTTTTGCAATTATGAAAGAGGTTAACAAGAGAGTCTGTTTCATGTCTGTAGTTCAAGAAGACCTGCTTTACAGCTTTTGAACTTCATTTTTCTTAACTCTCACGTCATGAATGCAGTCATTAGTCAGGATGTTTGGTTCTACGTCTCTTGGAGCTGTCGGATTATCAGTTTTCTTCAAGTAGATAATTACAACATTTTCCATGTATTCCAGTGTAATTCCAGTATTTATCTAGGTTTTCCATTTCATGCGCATTTGTTGCACTAATACCCTTTACCTTTTTTCCTTTCCCCGACTGTCTATGGAGCCTGACATGAGCGTGGATGTCATATTTACAGTTCTGCAATCCTGATGGAGCCTATTGCAGCCAAAAATCTTTGGTTTCAGAGCGTTGATTACCGCAAACGGCTGCAATATTTCTTCATCATAACGCACGATTTCCCAGACAGCCTCCTGAACAAGCTGTCCAGAGTTTGTACTCATCAAAAGTCACAGAAACTAGTTCTAATTACCTTGAAACAAAGAGAACTTGGTCCTCCTTTTGTCCTCCTTTTAAACAGAGGATGAAGGTATCAAACTTCTTAACAAAGAAAAA
Source organism: Perca fluviatilis (assembly GCF_010015445.1). Lineage (NCBI taxonomy): Eukaryota > Metazoa > Chordata > Actinopteri > Perciformes > Percidae > Perca > Perca fluviatilis. The sequence goes on from NC_053125.1 coordinate 12,360,256, forward strand.
CATAAAATATCATGTTCAAACGTGCCAGAGCGCTGTCTCCAACTGTTAAGAGCTGGACAGATTTGATCATAATCCAAACTTTGATTGCCGTCACAGTGGCTGAATCATTCAGTCATTACCCAACCGATCAAAAGTGCTGCGTAATCATAAATTTTGAGCTGTGACAAGTTTTAATCCCTGTCCAAGATCAGCCAAATCCCTGGTCCTCAAATGTATTGTACTAGTAGTACATAAAACCAATCAGTCTGTAAAATGTGAATTTTAATGTCTCTTGTTGTTCCCCAGATGTTCCGGTCTGGAAATAATAATAGGACAAGTGATATATTAAGCACTGACAAGCCCCCTCTGCTTTTGAGTATCAGAAAATACAGAGTTAGCTGTTTATTACTGATACTCGTGTTTGCAGATTACAAGTCCCAAATGTTAGAACTGCTGCTGCCACCGACTTGTAGCATTATGTCACCGGATAGAAGCGCAGTTCAAGGGCATACTAGTAACTTTAGAGTAATTTTATTTTGAAATTCACGAGTTAACCAAAACAAATTAGTCACTCAGACAGGAAGGAGTTTAGGGCGGGGGGGGGGATGACAAGGCCAGGATGTGTGTCGAATGTGAACAGCCCCAGATGGAGCAGTGAGGTCTTCTGTTCAGTTTCACAGGACCAGGAGAGAGAGGATGTTCATTCAGCAGTGTTAACTATGGAAAGGAAGTCATAGTTTCAGTTTATTATAGAACGTTCCTGCTACATGTTGTTTTATTGTTATTTTAATATATAATTAAATATCTGGTACTGGCACATTTACTGTATAAGTACAGTAATGTCAATTAAGCAATTGAACTTCAGAGTATTTGAATCATTTATAACCTTGGCTGTTGAAATGCATACAGCATGTCTGTACAGTATGTATAGGCCTAGTCTATATCAACGACATTCCACTTCCAGGATTGCTCCGTTGCTGCCAGAATATCAGCCGGATGTCTTTCATTTCGGCCGGATGTCCGTTACCTTCCGCTTTCTTTGTGTTGGCATTTTAAACTGGTTAACTGCTCCTCAGAAGTTCCTTCCTCAAGGCCATTTTGCCGAGGCGCCGTTGCTCCGTGCGGCGCTTAGCGCCTCCCAAGACGATTGTGATTGGTTTAAAGAAATGCCAGTAAACCAGAGCACGTTTTTCTCCAATGCCAGAATTCTGTGTGGACTAGTCCGACCCTCCTCTGCAGCGCTGTGGAGGAAGGTCTGGCAAAGCAAGACTAGTATAGGCCTAATTCGTACAAAAAAAGATAAAATATGATCTGTGTAAAGGTGGGGCTTTTCAAATTAAAATCAAGCAAGGTTAAAGCTGCATTAGTACTTTTTTGTCTACTTGAGGGCAACGCAACAAACTGAAAAAAAAACATCTGACTTGCTATCACCTTATAGTTGTAGTGGCGCTAAGTTGTTATGGCTATCATGTTAGCAAACAGTTGGCCATTTAAACACAGCAGACTTGTAGCAACCTTAGCTTTGATTTGGAGTTTGGTCTTTACCAACTCCTGAGGTGCTCTATACTGCGAGGCAGGTAGTGAACACAATATATTTAGAGCAAACCCTTTTGACCTACGAGTTTGTCATATGCTCCACTCTTAACATAACAATATTGATTATGGCTGCTTTAAGTCAGCTATACGTTTTATTGATGAGTTTTCAGAAAATGAAGTACATTTAAAAAAAAAAAAAAAAAAAAAAAAAAAACTGTTCTGAAGGCTATAATATCCAGATGATGTGGCAATATGGTCTCAATTGTGAAGCCCAGGGGATCAGTCAAGCTTGATGCTGGCTAGGAGTCCATAAATAAGCCCTGGTGCTTAGCGTCTGCCCAGATCTGGATGCAGGTCCCACGCTCCCCGTTTCCTTCCAGCCCACCTTGGCGACCAGTTTAGTCGACTCCAACGGCTTTACATAGCTAATTTATACCCATCACCTTCTGTCATACCCTCTTTAAAACGCCACAGTGGACATGGTTGGGTTAAAGAGAGAGGCATTTGGGGGAGGGGGAGGGGGCGGGGCGGGGAGTGTTGGTGTAGTGGGACCCTGATGGAGTTAGCCTGTGCAATCACCAGAAAGCTGCTAAAACATATGAGCTCTCCTGGATGTTCTAATGGGAAAAGCTCTGTACTCTGAACGTATGAACGCAGTTTCAGGAAGCAGTAAATGTCACTGCTGATTCTTAATTACTTTCCCCATTCCTCCTCTGCGCTGTGGGAGTTTTAGAGGCTTGCTCAGGTGGGATCAGATTGTGGTTACTGGCTTATTCAAAATGTCACTATAAAGAGTACAGTAAATGATTATAAAATATTATTTCTTGTGAAAATATTTGGTGGCTTTTTGAATAAAGCAGAGGTGGCTCTTTTTGTTTCGATATTAATGATTACATTGATTTACAATATGTCCTTGTTAACCTGGCTGTTTATGGATGGAAATATACCAGTCTGTCGATCAGTTGGTCCACCACTGTGGTCCGCACTATAATATCTCAACAATTATCGGATGGATTGCCATTTAATTTTCTACAGACAAGTACTGGACAGCCTCACAGAGCCGGTATTGTAGCTGTAGATTCTTAAACCTGATGAAGGAAGCAGACAAATCTCCTTATCAAAATATAATGTGTTTTTAGATATATATACTTATGCCATCGTTAACATTTCTGTGTATTCTTTGTCCTGCTAAATAGCAGATGTAAGATATATTCACCATTTTAAATGTTGAAACTACCATCGTGAAGCCATCCAGCACCTGATGTTCCGGGCCGATGCAAGCTGACACAATCCTTATTATGCAGCTGCTATTCTGAGAAACAAATCATTTTGTTTTCATTCATGCTGTAAAAAGTTCTGGTTCCAATCCAGGCTGAAACAAATGTCTTCCTCTGCGGAGCTGCAGGAGTTAGTCAGAAGGTCTGCTGGACTGTATGTCAGCAGAGATAGGTCCGTTAAAGGACAAGTTGGCGTTTGTCTTTCCCTTGAGCACATTATTCATCCCTAAAATGGCCTTGCTTGCAGCACTGTTCTTCCTCCCACCTTGACCATGATATAGTATCCTCAGTAGATGTGTAGGCTCTGTAAATTGGTCATCTTTAGATTACCACCAGGTACTGAAACCAAATTTAGCTTGTACCACTACTTGTAGTAGACCCAGCATTTCAATGGATCGCCCTGTCATATTAAGTATTAAATAATCATGAATAATCACGATCAAGTAGTTCATAAAAGGAAAAAGCTAGAAAACGTTGATGCTAATCATTAAAGACCAAGAAGAAGAAAAAATGACAAATATTTAAGGGATATTTGAAGACGCATGTTTTAGCTTTACTATTGCATACTCTCAGTTTCTGTTTTGCAGCTCACCTCCCATCTGGCTTGAATTGGATTTAGCTGATTGTCAGGGAATTACATCTTTATTTTAATCCTCTGGTTTTGGGGGATGTTGAAGTGTGGTTGATTTTCAGCTGCAGGTCGTAAAATCACTGTCCTGGTAAAACATTTTATACTCTGGCCCAGAAAGCTTTTTAAACAATGGCTTTGGTGTAAATCATGCCTGGAGCACATACACAGTTTGTGGGGGTGGTGGGAGGCTACCATTTATCCCGCCTGAACCATTTAAGTCACCTCGTGGGAGCCAAGGGTTTGGGCTCTTGAGTGTAACTTAATGTCAGTCCCTGGTAACTTTAGCTTCATTTGTCTCTTTTTTTTTTTGAGAACACTGGGCCTGTTAACTCAGGTCATCACCCCATAATAAAGCAATCTTTTAATTTGACCCTTTATTCCTCCACAAAGGAGTAAAGGAAGGGATCAGTTAAACTTCTGTTGCCTGGAAAGCCTGCTTGGTGACCTTTTTTACAAGACATAAAAACCACTGCCAGTTTACATTTATATGTTATTTTGCACAAAAGAGCTTTTCTAGTCTAATTTTAACCTACTGTGAGTGATGATAGAAGCAATGTTGGTATGTTTTGACTCAGGTTTTAAACTTGCAGGCATGTTAATTGGTTGGTTTTCCATCATTATGTCAAAAAGTGAAAGCACCACCAAGCAAATTTAACTTAATTCTCCTCTCAACCCAAACAATTAATTTTGTTGAAGTTGCAGTGATTTGTACTTAAACATATGGATGAGCCCTGTAAGTATAGTATTTAAAAAAAATACCACAGTTGTGTTGCCAGTTATTCACTAGAATATATTGTTTGGGAAAATAGGGAAAGTTCTAAGAAATAACTGGCAATGTGACTGTGGTAATTTAGAGCTGTGGTACGATCATAGTCTTTAGTTGAAGGCCAATGTCCCTCATTATTTTCCATTTAGACCGCAAAAATCAATAATATGAGGGATAGTACGTAAGCACAGTTGTTAAATGCATGTTCAATCTTTATGTTTTGGACAGCAACCTCACTTCCTGGGAAGACTTCTTGATGCCTCTTGGGGAACAATGTGGTCCTTTCTATCTATTTAAAAGTATAAAGTAAGTTGATATTTACCTAGTTGATTGCTGTGCTCTGTGGGAATGGACAAATGGTGTATCGGTAAAAACAAATGTCAGATGGGGCAAGAAACTTAAGCAGCCAATCAATGACTATAGATTTTACAGTTACGGTAACTTATCACTGTGATACAAATGTAATCAATGCAATAGTTTTCTAATGTAAAATTATTATAAAAAGAGACGAGTAAGAAGGAGAGCTTTCTGGAGAAATATCCTAAGGAATGCTTGTTTACAACCTGTCTGATTGTCCTGCGCTCTTTCTTACCCTGTTGGACTTTGTTAAAGTGATTCAGCCGTGTTCCCAGAGCTCAGCAGATACTTTAAGGAACACAATGTTAACATAAGCAATTGAAATGATGGCCACGTCTACAAAAAGGTTTGTGAGCGTGTCTGTCTGTAGACAATCAGTTCCCTTTAATATTCTGAACCCCTTGAAGGCTTCCCTCATGCAACCTAATACCCAAGCCTGCCCTTTTGTAAAATAACAATGCATATATATATATATATATATATATATATATATATATATTAGTACAGGCCAAAAGTTAGGACACACCTTCTCATTCAATGCGTTTCCTTTATTTTCATGACTAGTTACATTGTAGATTCTCACCATAGTTTTGAAGGCATCAAAACTATGAATGAACACATATGGAATTATGTACTTGTGAAATAACTGAAAACAAGTCTTATATTTTAGATTCCTCAATGTAGCCACCCTTTGCTTTTTTGATAGTGCTGCAAACTCTTGGTGTTCTCTCAATGAGCTTCATGAGGTAATAATAATAATAAATTGAATTTATATAGCGCTTTTCATGGACTCAAAGTCGCTTCGAGGTAGTCACCTGAAATGGTTTTCACTTCACAGGTGTGCCTTGTCAGGGTTAATTAGTGTAATTTTTTCCCTTATTAATGGGGTTGGGACCATCAGTTGTGTTGTGCAGAAGTCAGGTTGATACACAGCCGACAGCCCTATTGGACAACTGTTAGAATTCATATTATGGCAAGAACCAATCAGCTAAGTAAAGAGAAACGAGTGGCCATCATTACTTTAACAGTGCAGTCGCAAAAACCATCAAGCACTACAACGAAACTGGCTCACATGAGGACCGCCCCAGGAAAGGAAGACCAAGAGTCACCTCTGCTGCTGAGGATAAGTTCATCCGAGTCACCAGCCTCAGAAATTGCAAGTTAACAGCAGCTCAGATTAGAGGCCAGATGAATGCCACACAGAGTTCTAGCAGCAGATGTTGTGCCCCTGTAAAAGGGGAAAATAGAATGAACTACACGGACACGATGTTGCTTCACTCAAGTCCAATGTTGTAATGTGTTTTTTTCATAAACATCATAATAGCAGATTTACATGTATTTTCTCTGTTCGCAACACAATGATGTCCCTTTAAGTAACTCAAACAGTTTTTGAGTAAGTAACAGTGAAACAGTATTTTCAATAACAAAACAAAATATATCTTAGCTGCACCTTACAGAATACTTCTGCTATGCATTTATTATTAACCCAGAATAATTGATAATCTTACTTCAGTTGCACTAACACAGTATCATTTACAATCTTACTTCAGTTGCACTAACAGTATCATTTACAATCTTACTTCAGTTGCACTAAAACAGAATATTTGCTCCTGCACATTTAACACTGTAATAGTCAACACTATTATTATTAAACTGCAGCAATAGCATTCTGATACAAACAATATAGAAACTAGTGAACACAGGCAACGGCGATGTTACATTAACGTTAGTAGCACACTTCACCTAACTTCACGTGACGCAGTTAGCATGCAGGCCACAGTAGAGCAGCACGTTTACACTCAATCTTCTAAATTCACATGCTTGAGTTATCACAGTAACTAATATTTTACTCCTTTACAGAATTAAAACACACATACATTGATCAAACATATCACAACCTTCATTCTTACCTGTAAAAGGGGAAAATAGAATGAACTACACGGACACGATGTTTCTTCACTCAAGTCCAATGTTGTAATGGACGAGCGGAAGCCACACATTGCCCTACAGTCCGAACAAGGCATTAGTAATCGAACACAGATTAGCAACTCAACTGGTGCTTAAAACAGGAAACAAATAGAAACTTAAGGAGACAAAGAAATACTGCAAAATGTAATTTCAAGTGCATTTTTCCCAAAATCTTATAGGTATCTTACAGAGCAATTTAAACAGAAATCGCCCTTCTATCCTATTTATCTTTTAAGCCTCTTTTACCTGACAAGGTCAGAGCAATGGATTACCGATCTACAGATCATAGTGCATTTTAACTCAAAGAAATTAATGACCATCTTTTTAACCAAACAGTGCAATGAATTACAGCATTTTAACTTAGCAGTTTTAACTTATACTTGTATGCACAAGTATATTTTAACCTATGGATGTACAATGTATTCAAAATATATCACTGTTACACAGACACATCTCTAGAACAACTGTTAAGATGAGACTGCGCAAATCAGGCCTTCATGGTCAAGTAGCTGCTAGGAAACCACTGCTAAGGAGAGGATTTGTTTGTGCCAAGAAACACAAGGAATGGACATTAGACCAGTGGAAATCTGTGCTTTGGTCTGATGAGTCCAAATTTGAGATCTTTGGGTTCCAACCGCCGTGTCTTTGTGCGACACAGAAAAGGTGAACGGATGGATTCTACATGCCTGGTTCCCACCGTGAAGCATGGAGGAGGAGGTGTGATGGTGTGGGGGTGCTTTGCTGGTGACACTGTTGGGGATTTATTCCAAATTGAAGGCATACTGAACCAGCATGGCTAACACAGCATCCTGCAGCGACATGCCATCCCATCCGGTTTGCGTTTAGTTGGACCATCATTTATTTTTCAACAGGACAATGACCCCAAACACACCTCCAGGCTGTGTAAGGGCTAGTTGACCAACAAGGAGAGAGATGGAGTGCTGAGCCAGATGACCTGGCCTCCATAGTCACCGGACCTGAACCCAATCAAGATGGTTTGGGGTGAGCTGGACCGCAGAGTGAAGGCAAAAGGGCCAACAAGTGCTAAGCATCTCTGGGAACTCCTTCAAGACTGTTGGAAAACCATTTCAGGTGACTACCTCTTGAAGCTCATCAAGAGAATGCCAAGAGTGTGCAAAGCAGTAATCAGAGCAAAGGGTGGCTACTTTATATAGAATATAAGACATGTTTTCAGTTATTTAACACTTTTTTGTTAAGTACATAATTCCACACATATATATATATATATATATATATATATATATATATATATATATATATATATATATATATATATATATATATATATATATTTTCTCTCTCACCTCATCGTCTTCACGGATTATTGTTTAAACTGTGAGGAGACACCTCCAGCAATGTTGTGGTAGAGAACTGGCTCCAAGTGAGTGTCAGTCAAACACGTTAATTTCCTCCTCGGGTGTTTAGTTTTAAACTCTGGGCACATCACCGATGCCACAGTTTATTTTCTGAAGTCATACATTTGCAAATATGAGAAGGATTTCTTCTGAAAGCAAATATCAGAAGGTTATGGATTAAGAGTGCAAGGGGGTATAATTTCTGTGTAGGCCTTTGAAAACGTGCACGTCCACGTCCCTTCCTGCTGGTAACACAAAATACACCGGTGTTAAGTGGTGTGTGTGTGTGTGTGTGTGTGTGTGTGTGTGTGTGTGTGTGTGTGTGTGTGTGTGTGTGTGTGTGTGTGTGTGTGTGCGCACGCATGTGTGCATGTGGATAATTCTCCAATTTGCAGAATGTACAGACATCCCTTACTACCAAGTCAAAAAAGCTGTGTGAGTGACCGAGTCTACTGTCAGCAACAAGTTAAGACTTCAAGACTGGTTTGCTGTGTATAACTCAAGTATAAAAAAGTGTGTGTGTGTACTGGTTAAGTGTCAAGACATCTATTTGCTCTGGAGTGCAGCACATTCCTCGCAGCCTTAATTGATAGCAATTATGTGGTTTTTGATTTGGTGTTTTATTGGGAGGTGGATTTGAAGACTTGATTCGAAGGGCACAGAGTTTGTATTGTCTTTGGAACGTCAGGGTTGAATTCCTGAATGATCGCTAGCTACCTTGTAAGTCACATCAAGGGGCACCAGTGGGTTTGCACTGAAACTTTGACTGCTCTATATGTTTTTTAAATTTCTGTTTCAGCTTTTCTTTTTGTATCTTGCCACTTCAAACGTTAAAACTGGAAAGTTACTCAGTGTATAGAATATTCCCTCTACGCCAAGAGCTGTCCATCTTGCTGGTTGTTTTTCTCCATAACCAGAGGTATTGTCCCTCCAGGGGACACCTGGCTTGTTCCCCACCTCCACAGTGCAAATGCTCACTGGCTTAAACTGCCAGATGTTATGAAAGGCGCTATTGAAGTAGACCTTTTAGCTCATAAAAAATAAAAAAAAAGCCACCATGGCTGAGAAGTCTGTCCTGATAGCTTTAGTGACCAGACTATGTCATCTGATTTACATGGGGCTCTCACATGTAACTCTTTGTAAAGCAAAACACCGTCCCAAGTCATGAAGTCATCTAGTCCCTAATACAGTATATAGCAGTTTTGTTAAGATGTATGTTTGGAGTCAGCATATCTGTGCATGCATGGTACTGGTTTTCCAGAAGATAATCATAAAAGGACATGTCAAACCCAAAACATGCTAGTATATTAGCTTGCTCTGCGTGACTGAGATTTTTTGACATTTCCAAAACACAGTGTTGGCAGTAGACAGAACAAAGCTGTCCAGAGCTAAAAAGAAATGAAAAAACCGCGACATGAGCGAAATAAAATGAGAGAAGGAGCAAAAAGAGGAGTATAAGAGGCCGAAATTTGAGATATCGGACGAAGAAATGGAAAAAATCAGAGGGGGAAGAAAACTGGTTTACAATTGTTGTCTGTCTGCCATTATTCCTACTCTATGATTGACACACACACACACACACACACACACACACACACACACACACACACACACACACACACACACACACACGTGTGAAGTTGCAGCTGGCCCAGCTCCTTGTTTGAACTAGCACGCTTGACTGAGGCCCATTTATTGATTGGCTAGTGTGCCAGACCTGAAGGACTCGTGGGGCTTGGATCCCCCCAAATACTCCCCCCACATTCATGCATCGCACACACACACACACACACACACACACACACACACACACACACACACACACACACACACACACACAAACACTCCCAGTCCTCCTTCCCTCCCCTTCCCTAAGTTACTCCTGAGGAAGAAAGGCAGCGAGTCAGAGAGGAGACGGCAGGCAGACAGACAGGACACACATAGTGAGCCAGAGAGGAGAGCATCACCCATTGGGCTCCCACACAAACAAACACACACTCAGAACTAGAGTGATTGGCTCACACACTTTGAAAAAGGAATGGAGCAAGATTTTTTATCTTGCAAGCTACTGGTGACAGCTCTTCTTATCCTGGTACTGTAATGTTTACTTTTTTTTTCAATTTCCATCCTGGAAAACTTCATTACGTTTAGTGAGATCTTTGTCTTTTACCTTTTATTTCATCATTAATCCCCTTAAAATTCTTGTCACATCAAGTAAAGCTTTCAGAAAAGTGTTCAAATAGATTGCTTCACTGTGTAGGAGTGTGTGTGCATGTAGAGTTTGATTATCTGCAGGAGAAATGCGCTCTTCAGATTATGTATTCCTTTCAGCAGAAGCTTTAATAAGGCAGTTTATGTGATCTGACTTGTCTTATTTACTCCTGCTCTAAGTCCCCATGTCTCCTCTGTGTTCTTGATCTAGGTAGACTGTCAGGCATACACAGGTCAGCAAGCTGTTTGGTCTAAGGTTAGGACTCCCTGTTACATTACAGTGACTGCCTTGCTTGCGGTATCACGTCGAGTACAGTGCCGTGCAGCGTGGAGTAGACGACAAGGGATTCAGCAGATGTGCAAATATCATATGTCTTGGCGACTGAAAAGGCCATCGTATGTATATTGACACAGTCTGCAAAAAAGGCAGCGGAGTCTGGTTTCATTCCCCTGTCGAGGAGTTTTCCATCTTTCAAGGAAAATGTCCTTAGTCCCAGCTGCTGACAGGTGACTTAAATAGAATCTGTCCATCAGAATAACAGAATGTGGAGATCACTGGTCTTTTGTCATATGCTCATTTCCTCTCTTCCAGTTGATGTGAAAACATTGGATGGGCGACAGCCCAAGCCACGGGGCCTTTCTTCTCATAGCATTAGAGCCAGACAATAAATGTGTCTAAATGTACATGCCTTTGTTGTGTAAATGGTACTGTTGCGGTGCAAATAAAACCTTGGAGGGATTAGAGCAGGAGAGGTGGGACTTGTAATGATGGAGAGTGAGGAAGGCTCCAAGTGGATATCCAAGCCTTTGGATTATTGGATCCAAATCCCAGCAGGATGGCCTTCTGACTCGCGGAGCCTTGTGTTCCTCTGCCTTCATTGAGAACAATAGCAGCATAGTCAGCCAAACAACCTCCTCATCTCCATCCCTCCGTCCCTCCATCGACTTCCTCTCCTCTTTCTTCACCAGCCTTGTTATGCCTCCAGCTCTCTTGGCTTTGCAACACACAGCTCCCAGCCGTAATTGACTGCAAAATTCACTGATTGCTTTTCAAAGAAGAATTAAGGTGGTGTGCTAACCGGCTGCCCAGAGCACAGCCTGTGTTTATTTACCGTGGATCCAAACATTGGAATAGTTGGCCTGTGCAAAAAGTAGTGCCGTTGCTGATATATTTGGCTGTGTGCTCCGTTGGCTGCGTGTTTAGGTCTTTCTGTTCCCCTCTGCTGTTCCTCAGGCGTCATCACCACTGACAGCCATTTATATCAGTCCCTACGCACTTTAATAACGTGAACCCAGCACCCCGCTCCGCAGCGTGCAGCATGGGTGTTTTTGCTACCGTGACCCAAAGAAAATAATCAAAGCAGTATTATTACCTTTATATCTGCTTTCCTCTGCAAGATCCATTCATCTTTGTCGACGAAGCACAATGCCATGCTGTTGGGAAAAGGGGCCAAAGAGGTCAAAATAACTTGGTGTATCCTGAGTTTTTCCTCTAAAATATCAAGGCCATGTGTACCTCAAATGAAAGGCTGGACATTCACTTTAAACTATTTGTCAGCTCCATGGGCAAAAATCTTTTTAAGAGCAGGTGTTACACATAGATTTCCCATAGTTCCTGCATTATTCTGTGTGTTCAGGGTAAGGGTAAGCTTTTTATGCCTCACAATTCATTCCTAATCTGCAGGATTTGGGATGTTTTAAGTCATTGTAAAAAAAACTCTGACTGCCGTCGTGGTGCAAAGATCCCGTGGTGGGTCTTAAGCGCACAAAAGCTGCATTTCTGCAATCTTAAAATATTCTGTCATGGTTCACCAACAACAGAAAGACTGCCTCAGGTTATTGTGAAAAATGATAATTTTCTCGTATATCCATCTATTCCTTTTCATGGCCTTAAGTCCTCTGTTGAATGGCGGATTATTTTATTGAATGTGTTTGCACCTCTAGTTTTTTAAACCACATTCCTGCTGCCATAGGAGGTGGATGATTTGTCCCAGTGTTAGTTCCAAGTCCTTCTTTTTTAATTTTCCAGGTTTTCATCCATTCAAGAGGTATAGAACCAGTTTGTTGGCAGCTTTTGAGTGGAATACTGCTTGTTCTAGATAGCAAAATAAATCTATTTTCCTTTTCACTCCATCTGAGCCTATAACTTAGCTCTCTAACTTCATTCAGTCAGGACTGCAAAGGGCATTGAGAAGAGCTAGGCTGCTAAGTAAAGCCAAGACAAAGAAACATAACTCATATGGCACAATCCACATCAGATGACAGTGCCAGCATACAAATAAACACATTCTTTAGAGCAAGGTGAGCCAGTCCAGTCAAATCTAATCTGAAAATACAAAAGGCCTTGGAAGGCAAAGAGGAGTTAAATGAGTCTAAGATTGAAGGGTGGAGAGGGTCTTTATTTTTTGGCTGTCACTCAACATCTAAGATTCACATTATCCTTGCAGTCGCAGAATTCATCTTCACATAATAATATTGACTTTGGATCCCAGAGTAATATCCCTACCTCTGCTGCCAAATACAGCATGATGCAATTAACAGACAAGTGAGGCCCGGAATTTAAGAAAGGACTAACATTTCATAATCTAAAGGATGACTCAGACATTTGAAATATTCAAATGGGCAAAAGTCGAGAGCTTTCGATTACTTCCCCTTGCAGTCTCCCTCATCCTGTCACATGCACTTGTGTTCCGCTTTCAGCAGCTCCTGGAGTGTAATTTAGGCTCTCAACTCGCAGTTCTGGCTTTTTTTTTTTGTGCTCTGCAAGAGAATCAGTTTAAACCGAAAAGGCCCCGACTCATGGCTGGGGAGTATGTGTACAGGTTGCTTCCATTTCAAAAGGGAACATAACTAACTCACTTTTATCATGTTAAATGTTTGGTTGGGTCTTGACAGGAATTAGGACAAACAATAAAGTATTGTTTGAATGGATGAGATAATAATGGTGAAAATGCGAAATGCTCAAGGATGTCCATGACAGATCACTCATATGTACTAACTCTTCACTTCCTTCACTTCTGCTCATGTCATGTCTCCTGGTGTGTAGAGCTCGCGGACGGCCCGATCAGAAGAGGACAGAGACACTCTGTGGGATGCCTGGGGTTCATGGAGTGAATGCTCCCGGACCTGTGGAGGAGGCGCCTCGTACTCCCTCAGACGATGCCTCAGTTCCAAGTAAGGCCACCTCTCAGCCAATTCTAATCCGAAAGCCTGATACATACTTTATATGTGACAATGTAGTGGACATGGGCAACACCATGGGTGATGATCAGGTTTTTTGCATAGTGCAATATGTAGTTCATTGGCGTGCTAATGACTACAACTAATCTACTAACAATATCACATATTAGAGATAGGGTAGCTGCATGGAAAATATTTCTATTATGAGAACCAGAGACATAAAAAATAGACATGTATGAGTGCAGTACTCACAGAATAATGCTATGTAATAAGATTTAAGAGGGGAGGGGAATTATGGTAAGTTGAATATGTCTAATTTCAAGTTCGAAACTCACTGACCTATAGATAAATGGAAACATCACATGGACAATTTGTAAGCGTGTGTTCAAACGCTATCCAAGGTAATCTCCTCTTTTAAAGAGCAAAGTCCGGACTGGGGTTGGACTGGTTTCCATTAAAGTGCCATATCATGGCTTTAAGATTCAAGAGAGGGAAGGAGGAGGATGGGGGGCTCTTTTTCTGTAGCTCACAGCTGTTCTGCCAAATAAATCCAGACAGCGTCCCTAATAGTGTGAGTAAATCTCACCAATCGCTCCATTCCCATGGGCTGTAATGGGAGCGCTTAAAATACATATGACTGCAATGTGACTGTTAAATAGCCCTGAGGGGTCAACTGAGATCACTTGCCCATCCACCTCCTAAAACTGTCTAGACGGCTATATGAGCCTAAATCTTGAATTCATCACTGACAATAGGGATCTATTTTCGGTAATGGCACGTTTGTTTCTTCACAAATCAAAGTATAACAACCAATGTCCCTTGCCAAAGTACATGTCACTTTTAATAACTATTTTCTGTGATAGAGTTTGGGCTCTGCAAGCAGTGAACCCACATAGGTTGGATTCCCACTGCTCATCATCTCGGCTTAAGTCTCAGGACAAACTGGAACTTGCACTTTGGACCTCTTGGCCCTTTCATCCTGGTGCCAAAGTCACCCGGTTGGTTAGGCTTCAAGCTAACTCTGTGGGCTTCAAGATTAAAGCTTGAGGCCAAGTGTACTGGGCAAAGTGGTCAATTACAAATGGATCTGAGGAAAGAGGATAAGAAAGGAGAAAGAAAGAATGAGAGGGTATGTTTTCTATAGAAATGTTGTCACATTTATAGACTGGGAAATAGCTGCAGGGTGACTTCACCGCATTCCTCTATTTTACAGTTCCCCTAAAGTATTGCTTTCTCACTAAAGGTAGCCAGTGAGTTTCGCTGCCAAGGTCCCCTCTGTTTCACTGTTTGGGGCTTCAGGGGGGAACTCCAGCAGTGACAGGAGCAGCCAGTGAGATCATAAAACATTACAGCAATCCAAAGACACACTGACAAAACAGGGCCGATCATACCCAAGGTCACAACCGAGATGTACTATAAGGTGCTTCCAGCGTGCCATAACTATGAATCTCTCTGCACTGGTGCTGGGAAGCCAGGCTAAAAAACGCGTAAGGCTGTCAAAACCTCAAAGTCAATGTGCCATACCCCCCCCATGTGCTGCACTTTAAACATTGAGGTCAATGGCTTTTTCAGGAGTTCATTTAATGATATCAGCAGCAGCCATTTCTCTTTGCTTTTCCAGAATTTTTTGGTCAGGCACCCCTCAGAATGCCACTGGCTGTAAAAGCAATTGACGTGTTAAAAGGTGTTTGGGGTTTGAGCTCCATGTGGGATGTAGGCGGTGTGTGTGTATGTGAAGACGTACATGTAAGTCCAGGCGGGTCTGTTTACAAACTCATGTGTCCTTTGGCAGGAGCAGTAATGTATGGGGTTCTTGACGAAATGGTAGGACCCTCCGTCCCACCTCATCCCACCTCACCCTGCTGTTGCGTGGGAATGAGGGAGCAGTAGCTTGGAGCCGGGTGGCAGATCAAACAGTGTCATTAAAGAGCACAGCACAAGGCCCTGTGTGTGAGTGTGAGTGTGTCACACCCTCCAAACCAATACCACTCCAACTCTCTGACCTTTAAGCAAATGCACATACATAGGACCTTCTGCTAATGTAGATTCACAAGGGTTAGCCAACCTCCCAAAAGTGCACATGCAAAGTACAGACTAAACACAGATCGCCTGGCCCTCATTAGTCCCTCCCGCACAACACACTTCACTTGATCGCAATCTCCATTATTAACAACCGCATTTGAAGCAAGTGTGGACATATGGATTGGGTGTCATGGCAAGAGAAAGCGCTGCTCAAATCTTTTACGAGGCTTGTCAGATTAGTCTTCTTTTTTTTTTTTCGGTCATTTATTTTTATTAAAAGAGGCCAGCCTTGACTTCATTTTTACTCTGTTTAAATAATTGAAAGAGCAGTGTACCCTATTGACAACCTTCCATCATTAGGAAATTAAGATGAGCAGTCTTAGGCAGGAGCAAGAAACAATTTAAGTATGCAAGTGTTGCAAATAACTTCTCACTGCTGGTAAGGATGTTTTTATTCTTCATTGGGTCACTAATTTGCAGAAATTACAGGCAGTCACATTAAATGACTGTGGCATTTTGGAATTTCACCAAAGCCATACCACAGCTGTGTTTAAAGTCTATCTTTAAATGGTGTGGTAGTTAAAAGTGAATTTTCTCCAAGGCAATGACTAATTAAGCTGCTCTAATTAACTTGGGCCTGGCACCTTGATTATGTCTCCTACTTTACAGAATAGGAGACCACCCTCTGTGTTGCATGTGCAGTGCTAAAAACACCCAGCTTCTCGACAGTGCCACTGAGCCCATGTCCTGCAGGAATCAACAACAACAATCTGTGTACAGATTACGTAGAAGTCAATCATCAAAGGAATTAAAATGCACTTGAGGTGGACATGTCTGTACCAAACATCATTCCATCGTATAGTTGTTGAAATATCCCTAAAACCACGACCTCATGTCGGCTCTAGAAAACGAGTTCATCACTCGGATACGTCATCTGGGAACCATGAATGTCTGTACGACATTTTGTTCCAATCCATCTTGTAGATGTGGAGATATTTCACTGGTGAAAACTTTGATTTGCTGATGGCGCTAGATGAAAAGTGTGGGGATCAATATAGCATTTTGGATTCATCCTCTGGGCACCATAGACATATGTTCCAAATTTCACAATCTGAGCCAATAGTTGCCGAGACATCTCGCTGCGGACTGACTTAGGGACCCTTTTCTGCTGTTTCTTCATCTTTCTCAACTACATGTTACCCTTCTTAGATGGCCTCACAGCTCCCAATTGCCTAAATTGACCAATAGCAGAGCTCACAGAAAGAGCATATTTCAGCCATTTAAAAACTCAGCCACATCTCATGTGAGAGTTGATGACATATATATGGACATTACTAGCCAAGCAAATCTTACTGCATATCCATGTCCAATATTATACTCTATGCGCAGTCTTGTGTGCAGTGTACTGATGAACAAACTCTCTGTAGTTGTGTATTTTGTGTCATTTGGCAGAAAAAGAGCAGGGTCATAGTCTGTGAGTTATGTGTTATGTGTTCTAGTCGTTTTTCCCTAACCTATGATGACGCCATGATGAATCCTTAGTCCCAGCCCTACTTCTGCTTAGCGTCCACTTTGTAGCTTCCAAAGTCAAGAGGAAATGAAAAGGGAAATTCATTTTATTCCCCTTTTTTTTTTTTTTTCAACGTTTAGTTTATATATTGCTTGTCGTCCCACTGATCCAGATCTTTGCTATCTGTCTCTCGACTCTTGGTCTTTGAACGTCTCTTGTTTAGGTCCAAGCCCCATGACCTTCTGTTTGGCTTGGCAGAGGGGACTGTCTGGATACGTCACAGGGTCTAATGTTCTTGCCATGCCATACACTTCACATTCACTCCCTCCGCTCTCTGGAATAATACTGTAAAAGTCCTCAAGCCCTCGTTCATCCGTGAGTCCAAAACTCTGCGGTGTTGCCTCCAATCATGATTCCAGATTAGCTAAGGGCAGATGACACTGGAATTCTGCTTAAGTTCCCAAACTCAAAAGAATATCCTTTGATTAGTTTCCACTGGGGTCTTGGATAATTGGCCTATCATAGTCACCATCAATGGTTTATCATCACTCAGCATCAAAGCACAAAGGAATCCTAATTTTCAATAAGTGGGTAGCTCCATAATTTAGGCAAAGACACTGCAGACTGTCATGCAGATAGTTGTGATCCAAACCGCTCCAATCTGTTCAGCAGACACAGCTCAGATGGCCCTACTGTGTCTGCTTTACTACTGTATGTGCAGTACTGTTGGATTATGATTTGTTTAAAGACTGATCACTAAGACAAATGAGAATTTAGTACTATATATTAGTATTTTCAGTACCAATGGATGACTGTTTTTCCCATTTAAAAAAAAAAAAAAAAAAAAAGAAATTCTCTTTTGCAGTTTGTAAAAGTTTATATTTTCCAGATCTTTTTTGTAACTCTTTCCTTTTACTATTGGCTATGATAGTTTGAAATCAATCATAATTTGTTATTTGCTAGATTGATATAAATGCAGGAAATAGTAATCGTGCTTCATCGTGCCCCCCACTTGTGAAATCAAACGCATGCCTTTGTATTTATGCATCGTCACATTGTGTGAATTAGTCTGTTACATCTTTGCAAACACACCACAGATCCCGTTTGTTGGTTGCCACATCAGCACTGTAGGATTCCAATCGTGCTCAGCAATTCAAAAAATTATAAGAGTCAACGGTTATAATACCAGCTGCCTCGGGCGAAGATGATTGGTGTGGTTTGTTTTATCATTCGCCCCATGAAGCCAGTTCACCCACATGTTCATCTTTTCTTCTGCAGGACCTGCGAAGGCCAGAATATCAAATATCGCACATGCAGTAATGTGGTAAGTTCGGCAAGCTCATCTTTATGTAATGGATGTCAAGAGAGCTTTCAAGTGTTTTTTATTGAAATAAACTGAACAAATTGTGATTGAGAATTCAGTGAGGTGGAACTGTGAAAATATGACCAAGGTTTATGGCTAAAGGGTGTAATTTAGTGATCCACGATCCTGTTGTTTGAAAGAAAGTGAGAAGTTGGGAAGGGAAAGCATAAAACTTACTCTGCTTTGATTTATTATATGATCACTACGTTGACATTCAGCAATCACAGTCTCAACGGTCCTACCACCAAGACACATTTATAGTGATATACTTTCTACTAGTTATAAAAATTGGCTAAGTATTTTGTTTATCCTCAGGATTGTCCTCCAGATGTTGGTGATTTCCGTGCCCAGCAGTGTTCGGCTCATGCAGATGTGCGATACCAGGATCAGTACCATGAGTGGCTCCCTGTGTACAATGACCCGGACAACCCTTGCGCTCTCAAGTGCAAAGCCAAGGGCTCGGGCCTTGTGTTGGAGCTAGCGCCCAAGGTGCTGGACGGGACACGCTGTTACACCGAGTCCTTGGACATTTGTATCAGCGGAGTCTGCCAGGTAGGAGAAAGAATCAGAATCAGAGAGCTAAATTGTTTTCATCCATTACTGTGTTTATATTTATTTATTTTAATGTATCCATCACAAAAATCTATAAAATATAGACTTGTAGACTCACATTATGGAGACTAAATAGAGAAGTAACCTACTCCTTTAGCTTTAGGTTTCAGTGTTGGGACTTTTACACAGTTTTGGGGTCCCAAGACAGACTTCTCAGATACCCCAAAAAATTTTATATTGATCAATTGTTATTAGGAAATCTGGAAGATGTATCTTCCTCATATCAGTGTGTTGTATACATATACTGTAGGCTATGTGTTGTGATTCCAGACATCCTTTTTCTATGAAAATGACATAGAATAGAAATGGCAGCTAATTAAAAAGGAAACCTATTTTGCCCAAAACTATAAACTTCAGCGAAGGAAGTTCTCCGGTTTGAGAAAATCATGTTAAATTGTGACCATATAAACCCCATTAAAGGGAATTTCTTTCTAAAACCGAATATATTTTGTTCATTTATATATACTTGTCAACACAATGATATATTACTGCCTCTCAAGTTATGGCATTACAGTGCATTTGGATGCAAGAGCCAACAAGTAAATAAATTCAAGACAACCTATACACAGTAGGTTGACTTCAATGCTACGTCATGCCATCTGCTTTACAAATGAATCCCCAACGAGAACAATATTTGAAATTCGGTTTTTGACTGACAGTCCAGGAAATAGTTTACAATGCATTTTTTCTCGGTTGAATGAAATTACGTCCCGAGGCGTACAGTCTCTTACCATGCTTAGAATCGCGCTGTGGTTTTGGTTTTGTCTTACCGACAGAAATTGTGAAAGAAGTCATCGATCAACTATGGATGGTTGCAGATAATGTTTGATAAAAAGCAGTGGGGAACATTTTTTGGAAAACCTCATGATGAACTCAAAGGGGATGTTTCAAACAATAGATCTGGTATGAATATGGAAGAACCCTGAGGGTTGTTTGGATCATTTGATTATAACATTTTCATGCTGGAATGAAGGAAGATATTTTCTTTAATAAAATGTTAGGGTCTTTGTAAGGTCTAAAGGAATCAACAGGAGTACTTTTACCGGGACTTTTCCCCATTTTTCTTAATTGGAGTTTGTTTTAAAGCCGAAGATTAGAAATCAGGATGCTAAACAAGTCTTGGGTAATTTTTTTTATGATCCTCTTATTTGTCTTTGTTTTATAGATTGTAGGTTGTGATCATGAGTTGGGGAGTACGGCAAAGGAGGACAACTGCGGTGTCTGCAATGGAGATGGCTCATCCTGCAGACTGGTGCGAGGACACTACAAATCCCAGCATGCTTCAGGAAAAAGTAATGAATATTAAGATCTTTACTTGCCCAGCTTTTTTCTGTTTAAGTTTAACACAATTCATTTTTTATTTATGTATTATTTAATTATTTTTATCACCATTTCGTTCCGCCGATTCGGTGTTTCCTTTAGGATTTTTTGTAGTAGTGGGGGCAGGTCTGTCCGAACGTTTTGACCATAAACTACATCAACACAACAGTATGTGGAGTTAAACTGGACAGGCCAAATAACCTCTGAATAGTTCTATTTGTTGTTAAATTGCAATGTGAGCGTCAGCCAATTGGGGGGTGCATTAGGTTGGCAGGACAATTTAAAAGGCAACCGCGACTAAATTTTTTGTACATCCCTATTTCTGATACCGTGGTGGCAGAAATTTTGCCGTGGTAGGCCACCACTACAAAATCAACATAGAGGAAACACTGGCCGATTTTACACATTAGGGTTGGTTTACTTGTAATAAGGAGTACATCTGATTGTATTTGTATTGCCAGTTGTAATTATATTGACTTTTCTATGAGTATTGATCGATACTGTACTACTATTTTTCTCCCTCTGTGTGTTTGTCTCACTCAAGCTGAGGACACAGTTGTTGCCGTCCCCTATAAGAGTCGTCATGTGCGTCTAGTCCTGAAAGGCCCGGATCACTTGTGTAAGTCCTGGTAGGTCCAGGGTGCCCTTCCATCCAAAACAGCTCAACATGATATTTATATTTGGCAGTGTTTGCTTATTTTGCCAAATAAGTTATGTTTTATTATAATATTATTTTTTCATTATATATGTTATGCTTGCTTGACCTTTCTAATGAATATCTCACCCAAATAACAATCTAAAATTTAACTTTTATCATAAAATATACTCCATTGGATTGGTTTTAAAAGTAGCTTGAGGCAGAATAATCAGAGTAGGCATTAATTTCTCCCGTTTGCCCTGGCTCTAAGATGTAAGGCTTCCAGAAAATATCACTGATGTCAAAGAACTGGCATCAAGCTCCCCACTGGATCAAATCTATAACAAATGTTCCATCTCTATACTTGTCCTTTGCTCCATGGTTAGTTTATAGATTGCTTCCTTAGCAAGTCCAAAATAACTTCTTTTTCTGAATGGGCAGATTTTTATTATAAGTATTTCCCCCGTTCTTTTTAGCCAAGGGCACTTAGATTGTAACCATCTGTCTGCACATGACTGCTTCTGTTTACTGGTTGTCCCTGTTGTTATTGACTTAATGTCCATGCTAACCCTAACCCTAACCCAGACCTACAGTGCCTTGCGAAAGTATTCGGCCCCCTTGAACTTTTCGACCTTTTTCCACATTTCAGGCCTCAAACATAAAGATATAAAACTGTAATTTTTTGTGAAGAATCAACAACAAGTGGGACACAATCATGAAGTGGAACGAAATTTATTGGATATTTCAAACCTTTTAAACAAATAAAAAACTGAAATATTGGGCGTGCAAAATTATTCAGCCCCCTTAAGTTAATACTTTGTAGCGCCAACTTTTACGCGATTACAGCTGTAAGTTCGCGTGGGGTATGTCTCTATCAGTTTTGCACATCGAGAGACTGACATTTTTGCCCATTCCTCCTTGCAAAACAGCTCGAGCTCAGTGAGGTTGGATGGAGAGCGTTGGTGAACAGCAGTTTTCAGTTCTTTCCACAGATTCTCGATTGGATTCAGGTCTGGACTTTGACTTGGCCATTCTAACACCTGGATATGTTTATTTGTGAACCATTCCATTGTAGATTTTGCTTTATGTTTTGGATCATTGTCTTGTTGGAAGACAAATCTCCGTCCCAGTCTCAGGTTTTTTGCAGACTCCATCAGGTTTTCTTCCAGAATGGTCCTGTATTTGGCTCCATCCATCTTCCCATCAATTTTAACCATCTTCCCTGTCCCTGCTGAAGAAAAGCAGGCCCAAACCATGATGCTGCCACCACCATGTTTGACAGTGGGGATGGTGTGTTCAGGGTGATGAGCTGTGTTGCTTTTTACGCCAAACATAACGTTTTGCATTGTTGCCAAAAAGTTCGATTTTTGTTTCATCTGACCACAGCACCTTCTTCCACATGTTTGGTGTGTCTCCCAGGTGGCTTTTGGCAAACTTTAAATGACACTTTTAATGGATATTTTAAGAAATGGCTTTCTTCTTGCCACTCTTCCATAAAGGCCAGATTTGTGCAGTATACGACTGATTGTTGTCCTATGGACAGAGTCTCCCACCTCAGCTGTAGATCTCTGCAGTTCATCCAGAGTGATCATGGGCCTCTTGGCTGCATCTCTGATCAGTCTTCTCATTGTATGAGCTGAAAGTTTAGAGGGACGGCCGGGTCTTCGTAGATTTGTAGTGGTCTGATACTCCTTCCATTTCAATATTATCGCTTGCACAGTGCTCCTTGGGATGTTTAAGGCTTGGGAAATCTTTTGTATCCAAATCCGGCTTTAAACTTCTCCACAACAGTATCTCGGACCTGCCTGGTGTGTTCCTTGTTCTTCATGATGCTCTCTGCGCTTTACACGGCCTCTGAGACTATCACAGAGCAGGTGCATTTATACGGAGACTTGATTACACACAGCTGGATTCTATTTATCATCATTAGTCATTTTAGGTCAACATTGGATCATTCAGAGATCCTCACTGAACTTCTGGAGAGAGTTTGCTGCACTGAAAGTAAGGGGGCTGAATAATTTTGCACGCCCACTTTTTCAGTTTTTTATTTGTTAAAAAAGTTTGAAATAGCCAATGAATTTCGTTCCACTTCATAATTGGGACCCACTTGTTGTTGATTCTTCACAAAAAATTACAGTTTTATATCTTTATGTTTGAGGCCTGAAATGTGGCAAAAGGTCGAAACGTTCAAGGGGGCCGAATACTTTCGCAAGGCACTGTACATAAGCCTCCTGGCAGTGCAAAAGTGAGTCTGTGTGCCTGCTAACGCAACAGCCAATCCATGTTTTTCATGTGACTAGATCTGACTGAAGGTCTGTGATAAATGGAAGTCATCCATCTAGTATCTTGACATTTTAATTGTATCTCCTTTTGTTTGCAGTCTCATTTTGTCTGACACATTTATGATTTAAAAAAAATGTAGACAAGAAATGATTATCATTTATCAAAGGAAAACTAAAGTCTCATTGTTTATGGATGGTCAATGGCCACACCTTTATACCAATATTGTGAATGTGATGTGTCCATTATGCTCTAGCTGTGTACTTTGTTTCTTCTTTAGATGTGGAGAGTAAGACTCTACAAGGGGTAAACGGTGAACTGGTCTTTGATAAATCAGGGCAGTACAACCTGGAGAACACCACCTTGGACTACCAGAAACTTTCAGATAAGGAGGTCCTGAGAATCACTGGCCCACTGGGAGCTGACTTCACAGTCAAAGTAAGAGCTTAAATATATCAAACCAAGTGACTTAAAGCTGCACTAATCAATATTTTTAATATAAACAGAGGCACTAAACACAGTTTAGTATGTGTAATGTGAAAGAAAGAGACTAACCCACAGAGAATTATCACCCAATTCTTCAGTTTCCCTCAGCTTGGAATTATGAAACTTGTATTTGATTCATGGTGGAATGTCAGGCCTTGAAGAAGAATCACAATGCATGTGGTTTACTTAGAGTATGTGTTCAAACATAACACAACATAAATTCAGTTCATACATTTAGTAGTGGATCATTGGATCAATTTTTATTAATTTTTTTGCTTACATTGTGCGTTTGTGTATGTGTACACACACACACACACACACACACACACACACACACACACTTACATTCTCAGACGAGGGCCAGTGAGTGGACATTAAAAGTTATACAGGCTGCAAACTAGGGAAACGCCTGTGAAAACTTCCCCCCTCATAAACACACAAGTCAGGATCGGACAATAAATAGGAATTCAGGAGACAGAAATCTGAGAAGCTATAAATGCATAATTTTCTAATCTGTTACGAGGCAGACAGCCAGTTCATATCGCAGCGCTGGAAAAAGTTTGGACAAATGGAAAATTATATTAAAAAGTTGCCAGACAGTCTCTCCACTGTAAACACATGAATGTGAATGAGTGGCAGAGGAGTTTGAGTAATGTGAGTTGTAGGTATAAACTGGCTTTGGCCATTTCTTCAATATGGTTGAGGTGTAAGGTTAGAAGAAAAATGTTTGCTGAAATGTGTATGACACATTACAAGCTTTCTTTAACAAAACGCACATGTGACACAAATGGCCTAATTTCTATAAATGTAGTCTGTATTCTTAATCGAAGCAAAGCACTAAGAAATTGGCGTCTCTCATCCAGTAAATTATTTATTACTTCCTATCGTAGGCGCTTATCCTGGTAGAAGCTGTGTTCAACCTGTGCAGAAACTGACATTTCAGGTTACTCAGGGTCAAATTTCTCCCATGTCTGTGTGTGAAAATGAACATCTAATAGACTCCTGTATCTACTATAAGTTCAGCTGCATCAGCATTTCGTCTAGTCTCATGACTTTACTCAATTTTTATCCAAGAAATGTTGAAACGATCTGAACACACCAGTTTGAAAACCCAGCTTAACACGTAAATGGTCTATATATCTAACTTAGGCATGGTCTGAGTTGTAGCCCAGTAATTTATTTCCTGCCCTCCACCCTTTTTATGTTATACAACACATATACAACACCCTGTATGGTCTATATGTGCAGTTTTTTCTCCTGAGGACTGCTTGAGAAAAGTAATTTAACATCTATATTGGGAGGAGTGATGATAGTTTGCTGATCGTGGAAACCAAACACCCGGGCATTTCATTTTTTTCTTGAAACATTTTTCCATGAAATGCAGTTTTATTCTCCAGTTATATATGGTAGCTGTGATGGCCCCTAGGGGACAGAAAGACTCCGAAACAAACTTAGCTTTGAATGGCTTAGCTTAGTTTAGGACGGGCTCAGTTAAACCACAACTTGTGTGTTTACTCACCCAGTGAAAACACATAATGACAATTCTTACTGACTAACTCTAACAAGTGTATTTCACAAAATCTGGCATGTCAAACTACTCGTTCAAATCATTCTGGTTGCATTCATCATCCTTTAGGTGTATTATTATAAAATGAAAGCCTTGCTGTGATGTAATATAATAATATAGTAATATAGTGATGCAATATAGTAGTGAAAAGATTTGGTGGTCACACCATGACTACTGTTTCCATACTGTAGGTGCAGTTTGCCAGTGGAGCAGACAGCGTGGTCCAGTACATCTATTACCAGCCCATCATCCACCGCTGGAGAGAGACCGACTTCTTCCCTTGCTCCGTCACGTGTGGTGGAGGTAAGCATAGCGTTGCATTGTTGACTCATCTGCTAAGAAAGCTGTGATGCTGAAAAGTTATTTCCTGTGGCAGATAAAGGAGAACATATTTGATAAATGCTTCATGTTGAAATACTGCTCCACTAAATGTGTTTTGATGCATCACTTTAGTGTCCATTTATGTTTTTTTTTTTTTTTTTGTCTGTAGGTTACCAGCTAACCTCAGCAGAGTGCTTTGACCTGCGGAGCGGCCGGGTGGTTGTGGATCAGTATTGTCATTATTACCCAGAGAACGTCAAACCCAAACCCAAACTCGAGGAGTGCAACATGGAGCCCTGCCTGGCCAGGTTAGAGACTGGACAAAAACTCTTTAAAAAATGCAAACTATTTAAATTTATGTTAATGATCTGTCAACAGCAGTTTGTGTTATTTTAAATCCTCATTTCCTTAATTGATTCTGCCTTTTAGTGACGGCTACAAGCAAATCATGCCGTATGACCTCTACCACCCCCTGCCTCGGTATGTACTCCCAACTGTGAGGACAAATAATAACACAACTATTGACATTTACCAATCTCCATGATTGACTTCATGACTTCCCTTCATGATTTCAGATGGGAGAGCAGTCCCTGGACCGCCTGCTCCACCTCGTGCGGAGGAGGACTCCAGAGTCGCTCGGTGTCCTGCGTGGAGGAGGACATGCAGGGTACCATCACTCCCACAGAGGAATGGAAATGTCTCTACTCCCCCAAGACAGCTATACTGCAGCCCTGTAACACCTTTGACTGCCCCACCTGGCTGGCACAGGAGTGGTCGCCCGTAGGTGCCCTTTTTCCATTATTATCACTGGTTATTATTTTTTTACACCGTATCAAGTCAATATAAGGCCAAGAAAATGAAGTTTAAAGGTCACACTGAGCCTTAATTGATTACAGTTGTTATTTTGTGAGGTGCTGTAAAGCATCACATAACTAGAAATGTTGAGAAAGGTCAGCTAAAAAGGCAGAGTAACCAAATGTAAATAAGTAGATGTCTCGAAGTCAAATATTAGCAAACGTTTAATTTGTCTTTTGCGTCTGTGAATCACCACAGTGGGTCTTAATTAACCCTTGGAATTAGAAGAAGTAAAAATGATTAATGATTAATTGTTCTGGGGTGAAACAAAAATATACTCTGCAGACAGCCTGACCCGTGATTCGGTCGTCTCTTCAGACATCTATCAGCATTTCCAACATGACAGGAACACTTGCAACTGCTTAAGTTAAAACGCAACCTCGCTGTGTGAGTCAGAGTAGCACTGCTGACCTCAGTGTGAATGTCCTCTCTTGAACACACCATCCAAAACATACACACAAGTCTTTAATTATAACCCCAAAGTCAACAGCACATAAACTCATACTCAGTTTATCGGGGTGGTGCATCGGGATCATTTTACACTTCCGGTTGGTTACTTATTTGGTGGAGGTGCTGTTACATTAACCATAAATATCCTCATGCAACTTCCTCGTGGGTATTTTTCAGCCTCCCCAGTTAAACAGGCACAAGCAGAGGCCCAGGGAGTCAAATTTGCAGCCCTTCAAAAAACCTGGGATGCTGTTTACCTAGCACATTCTTCCTTGTGAACTTGCCTTTAAATGCTTGTTTTGGCAGCGGAAACACAAAGTTCACTCCTGAGCACACAGCTGCAGGGATTTGGGAAGGAGTCTTTCTTTACTTCCCTTGAGTCAAGGGCTCTCTGTCAAACACAAGCAAAGAGATGTAACCATAAGAGTTATCATCAGTAATTTATAGACTATATCTGCTGAACTGTCCTGTCACCACCAGTGCACGGTGACCTGTGGGCAGGGTCTGCGCTACAGGGTGGTGTTATGCATCGATCACAGAGGACTCCATGCTGGAGGTTGCAACCCCACCACCAAACCCCACATCAAGGAGGAGTGCCTGGTGACTGTGCCCTGTTATAAATCCATAGGTGGGTTAGATTTTTGGGATGTTTCTTTTTTTTATTTGATCATGTTTTAACCACCAACCCGTATTTCTAAAATAAATGTGTCATGTGATGGTTAACTTTTGATGGTGATTTGCTCTAGATACGCTCCCAGTTGAGGCAAAACCTGTGTGGCATAAGCAGGCCATAGAGCTGGAGGAGGAGATCAGTGTTACTGAGGAACCGACGTGAGTACCAGACACCCACATATGCATGCATAGATAACTTTTGTTATGATTTGATACTATAAATAAAATTGAATTGAATTGAATTGAATTGAATACACACACACACACACAAAAGTCGGATCAAATAGAAATATCTCTATTTGCTGCTTTCTTCTACTGAAAGCAGTAGGAACTGCAATTCAAACTTGTAAAAATATGCAATTCTGCTTATATTTAATGGCACTCTGGACTAGAACCATATACCTGTAATTTACTGCCAGAGGTGAATGTTCTGTTAAAACCATCACAGGTGTTGGGGCCTTATACAAAAAGTAAGTTAGGAAGGTGCAACTGGTAAAGCTGTAAATTACTCTGAAGCTTCATAACCCGTAAAAAATAATTACTGTCACTCTGCAGGGATAAAGAAGCAAAAGTCAGATCCCAGATACACAGTTTTAACAACAGTTTTCACAACCCAGAGCTTAGAATTTTCCTGGAGGGGAAACTGAAGTAGACAGGGCCCTGTGCTGCCATGAAACCACCGTAGTATCGTGGTTGTGTTAATGTCAACGGCCATTTACAAGAACTTGGAGTCAGAATGTACGCCTGGAGCCCCCATTTTTCCCCTGGCAAGTTTTTAAAATATGCACCAGTTTGGGTGCATGTGTTTGAACACCTGGGTATGCTAAATATTTGTCAAGTAGAGTAAAGAAGAATTCCCCCTTGCTGAAGTTAGATGCTGTTTTGCTTCAGTGAAGGTATGAATCGTCAGTTCTAAGTAATGAATATGCTGGATGAGGTTATTGAAAGTAAAAGGGGAGGCTGAAGGTGAAAGCGGAAAAACATCTTATTGGGACCAGCGGAGGGTTCAGTCACTGACTACCAGCATTACCTCAGCAAGCCTCAGATGTTCCAGATGTTCTTGTCCCACATATCAATTGACTAATAAAGGCTGTCCTCTGAAGATGGACAATGTTTGGACTCTACCCAGTGTCTTGCATGACTTGCATTAGCGACCATGTTAGCCAGTTCAAAACATCTGTTACTTTGACTTATCTTTGGAGAGAGAAAGTGGGAGGGGAGAGAGAGAGAGAGAGAGAGAGAGAGATAGACATGCCAAAACATATGATTTTGCTCTATTGTTTTTTTTTTTTTGCTTCAAAAGCACATAAATATGTGTATAATATGCAGTCATTCACACGCCAACAACAATATCTGCCTACCATATGGGGCCAGGTTACGGATGTGAGAGGAAAGAGAAGGATATTTCTGTGTTAGACTTATTGCACCTCCATCGCCAGGCCTTATGCCTGCCCTGAGCCACTGCTGTGCAACTGCTTGAAAAATTAAAAAATAAAATATTTCCACTGATTCAAATTTTAACTAAAATGATTAGCATGGAGCTTTGGCGGATATCACAAAAATGTGTTGTTTCCATCCACGAACGAAATCCCGATTGTTTTAGAACTGACAGATGTACTTTAACGCATGAAGATAAACATTTCTGTGGGTTCGCTTGTTGACTTTGTTGCTTGTGTTCCAAGGTCTAACTGCTGGTGATTCATTTGTTTGTCCAAAACACAACGAGTCCTTGAGCACTCATAAAGAGCCAACTTTGCTGTAATTATGAGCTCTTTATTGAGGCATCTTATAAAACAGCAGGGTGGTGTTGTGTTGTGGTCAGACTGCTTAACCGAGGAAGAATGCTGCACATTGGTGCAAGCTGCCATGTTACCTCTGTGAAATACATGTACACTGATAATGTATGGTGGAGGAAACTACTTTGAGAGTTTTATAAACCCAGAGAGTGCAACTATTTACAGTTACAGATAGGCTGAATGTTGGCTTAATGTACCATCAGTGTTACCTTCAATCATATTCCCATTTTGAATAAAATGAATACAAGAGCAAAAAGAATACACATTTTTTTCTTAACACCATACTAAAAAAACACTGAAGAGACTTTATCATACTCGCACAGTGAGCTACAGAGCTAAGTTAGTCTGTATGATGTAGTGGAAATTACAAATCACTTTGCTGGTTCAAATTGTAGTCAATTGCTGGGAAACTACTGATCCCGTCAGGGACAGTGGTGATTCAGTGTGAAAGATTAGTTTGTATAAACTGAACACCTCTAATATGATGTTGCCAAAAGAAACAGTGATGAGCTGGGCCCTGAAGAGGACAGTTGCTGAATGTTGTAAACATTTGGGCTGCCTCCAACCACTTTGTATTCATGATCAGGTGCATAGCTGGGTGTAACGAGAACACTAGAGTAAAGACGATTAAACACGGACCCTTCTGCAAAAGCATGTGATATGAAATGCTGTTTGGTCTTTATATCTGCATATTCCAAAAAAAACAATAATCCCAGTGCTACATTATTCTATAGGTATACGTAATGGACACAAAGGTGACATGAAACGGCATCTATGCTCTCTCCAATCAGACTTGAATATTATTTAATCATTATGGACATTCTGGAAAACACATCATCAAGTAAATTCCCCCTCCTTGATCCTTTTAAAGAACTACACTTTTTATTTTGGCCAACCTGAAGATCAAGAGGGATTCTGTCTCACACTTTCCAGATTCATTATTTCTTTCTTCTAACACTCTCACAAAGCTATTTAGGGGGTGACAGTGCAGTTTCTGGACTCTAAAACTCACCCAACCTTAACAGGCCTTTAGGCATTCATGATCTCGCACAGTGATCTACAAGTATTTCCTTCTCTGATCCATTCTTTAAGATGAGGAAGGATGCGCATGAAAGCTGTTTATCCAAGAATGGCTTCATCCTAATGCTTCACAGCTGCTCAATTAACCACAGCAGGACTGGATTTCATAAATACTCAAGTTTTTTTTTTTTTTTTTTTTTTAACTTAGCAGTAAATGACTTCAATCTGTATACATGGGGAATGCACAAAAACCTGTGACTGTAACTACTTTCAGGTCAGCATTGGTTTGGAAACAGCCTGTATGTGAAATATACTAACTAAATGAACAGCATATTGTTTAGATTTGTATGTGTGCAATTAATCATCCCGTTTGGGTTGTCTTAAACCTGCTGCCTCTCCTATCCAGCTTCATCCCTGGTCCGTGGCAGCCCTGCAGCAGGACATGCGGTGCTGGGACCCAGCGACGGACCATCAAGTGCCAGGTCCTGCTGTCCTTCTCCCAGACAGTTGCTGACCTGCCCGATGACGAGTGTGAGGGGGTAAAACCTGCTACGAGTCAGCCCTGCTACCGTACTCCCTGCTCTGGTGTTTCGGGCCAAGGAAAAGAGAGCCAAAAGGAGGGACAGGAAGAGGAGGGTGGGGAGATACCTGAAAAAGAAGAACTACACGACTGGGAGTATGAGGGGTTTACGGAGTGCTCAGAGAGTTGTGGGGGAGGTATGGATCATTATTGACCTTTTTAATATAAGAAAGTAAAGAAAAACTTTGTTAACTCACTTAATTGTACAAATACAGCAAATACATTATATTGCTTACAGTAGTTTGAATGCACTGTAAATCCTGGAGGCAACCCCCACTCCGTCAGTTTCACTGAATTTTTCCCAGTTGCTGTATTAAAAAGAAATTTCAGAGCAGTAAACGGTGACCTTATGTCAGTGGATGACCAAAGCCATGCCAGTATGGCCTTTGAAGTAGAAGTAAGTTGTATGATATTAGATGATAATGGATGGAATCCCAATTTCAACCCTAAAGGTCATACATCAGTGACTCTCACAGCGGCAGTGAATGCAGCGCCAGACAGAGCCAGCTTTCCTAAACATCCTGCCAACATTCGTTGAGGCCCACTTTAATCTCCCCACCTCCACACCCAAGCCTCTATGCCTGAAATGTGTGTCTGTGTGTTAAATGTGTGCATGTGTAACTTCATTTCTTCACATGGGCGTAGACCTTTGTCAACGTCTGTGTGTGCGCTCACCCAAACCTAACAAACTCCCATTCGGGGGATGATTACAGAGTGGTATCGGATGTCACATACACACCCTGAGGGCGGCGCTCCTGTGGACCATCACACCACCGTGGCGTTTGAAGTGCCTGCTTCACTGTTATTGTCCCCAATGTTCGAAGCAGACGCCGAGATTTATGTTACGTTGCTTTTAACATGACCTGACATCACACCCTAAAAGTTTTTTTTCCCACAGTTCAGGCCAGAACTTACTCAGACAGCTGTACTGTTTTCATGTTCATTGTGCCCCAATAGGTACATCCCTTGCTTGCTTTCATTGAGGGGCCAAATATCTGGCTTCATTGCAGTGTCTGCTTGCAATATTCTATGCTAATATGATGGGAGGGTTATATTATTGGAGAGATGCTAAACAAGCATTTTTGGCATTCTTTTTAAGAAGATATGGTGCAGCAAGTATACACATTTAAAAAAGGTGAAAGCACTTATGATTGAAACGTGCAATAGCTCATGGTTCTTTTGACTGCTCGGTGCTGTCTAATCCCAGGTGTGCAGGAGGCTGTGGTCATCTGCCTGAACAAGCAGACCAGGGAGGCAGCAGACCAGAGCCTGTGTGTGAGCTCCCGTCGGCCCCCGCAACTCCTGCAGGACTGCAAAACTCAGCCCTGCCCACCCAGGTAACGTACAACACAGACAACACATCATTATCATTCAGACATTGTTTAAAATGGTTTGTGCATGGACATTAAAATAGACTTGATTGATGGATGCAGTTAAACTGAGGCGGACATGTGTTTTTTTGGAAAAAAGGATTTGGCTGCATTCAAGAAGAAAATATTAATTAAAAACAGGACTGAAATCTGGCTCTACTCTTTATTAGTTTGCCAAGACTGTAACCTAGCGAAATATGCAATATAGGGAGCACGGACATTCGTGTACCATTTCCCAGATTATCCCTGGGTTCTACACCTGGAACTCCTTAACTTTCAGACTATCAAAAAACACACATTGCACTAGTTGAATCAATTAATCTCTACTAATCACTGGTTGTGTACAAAAGAGATTCAAATCCTTCTAATCCACTACATGATCCTTCTCAGTTTAAACCACATGTGCCAATTAAATCACCATTTAGGCCACCTAGGTCCAAGTAGCAGAAGGACAGAAATGGATGGTTGTATCATTGAGAGCATGAAATGTAGCCAGTGAGACAGCTTGTTGAACCTGGTCAGAATCAGACATTAAGTAGAGATCAGGTTTCAGTGGTGGCTGTACCTGCCAGGCTGACATGAAATAGTCCTTGGAAGATCTGCCCATTACATTATAAAATATGTTTGTCTACGAAGTTAACATTTGGCCTGATATGAGGCACAAAGAATCCTCATGAAGTGTCCAAAATGAAAAAGGTTTATCCTCTGGGGAGTATGAATGTGCTTTATTACCACCATAACAATCTGTCCATTAGATTTTGATATTTCTTCCATATAAATTGTGGTGCTAGAAGAAATGTCAGGCAGTCACCAAAAACATATAGATTCATCCTCTAGGTATCATGAATGTTATTGGAAAATTTAATGAATCAGATTATTAGTTAAGATCCTACTTTGACACTTTGACCTTAGGGTGACTCCAAAGTAAAAACTATTGAGTGTCGAAAATGGAAGGGATTTATCCTCTGGGGAGCATAAATGTGCTTAACAAATTTCATGGTGATCTACCCAATAGATGTTGCTATTTGTCATTGAAAGGAACATTTCAGTTCATGGAAATCTTGGCCATTGGCTTCAGGGGAAGGACATTCCTGATTTTGAAGTAGTCAGAAGTTCAGGAAATCACTAAAACCATTGTAATTGTCCTCTGGGAACCACAAAAACCCTTGCTAAATTCCAAGAAGAAATCATTGAAATACAACTATGATGTCAGTTCTGTGTGGGCGCCCAGATAGCTCAGTTGGTAGAGCAGGCGCCCATATATAGAGGTTAACTCTTCGACGCAGCGGACCTGGGTTCAATTCTGACCAGCAGCCCTTTGCTGCATGTCATTCCCTCTTTCTCTCCCCTTTCATGTCTTCAGCTATCCTGTCAAATAAAGGCCTAAAATGCCCAAAAAAATATCTTTAAAAAAAAAAAAAAAAAAAGTTGGTAGATGTAGCCTACACTATTAAGCTTTAATTCCAAGCTTTGCATATTTTTTTTTGTGTTAAGCAAGCAGTGTTAATCCAACTATCATCCGATCGGGCATCAATTTGGAATACAGGGGATGAACAATGAGCACACAGAATTCATCAAAATGAAATACCTGAATGGTTAACTAGCATAATGGCATGATGTTTAATATAACGAAGCCATGGCTAAACGGTGAGTGGATTTTGCGGTAGGCCACACGTTTCAAGTTAACACCGTGCACAGTGTCGGTGTTCCACCACTCACACTCTTGTCAGAAAACCCAGAGGCTTGCAGCCTGCCCTTGCCTGTTTTTCCAGGCCTTGAGTCTTGTTTTCAGGCACAACAAACGCTGTATTGGACTTGTTTCCTTTGGCCCTTTACTCCCTCCCCGAGGCCTCCTCACCCTCCCATATTAAGCTACACTCTTTGGATTCTGTTCCCTCTGAAGGGAAACAGCCATAGGATTTGGCTTTGAGTATAGTACCGGTCCAGAAACCGGCTTCATTCCCAATTCTCCTCAGTCCCTGGACCCTTGGGGAAATATGAATAGTTTTGAAATATCACCTAATCTTTCAAGCAAGAAGTAAAATCGCTGCCATTTTGGTGAAAGCCAAAGCTTTGAGATGCCTTTAAAGGCATAGCGACTAGTAAAACACATGCCACATCAATTTTAAAATTGGAATAAAAGTGCTCAGAAAACTTTGATGCTGGATTCATCACCCTGTATCAAATTGTGCTAGATAACAAAAGGTTTTTGGTACTATATATATATATATATATATATATATATATATATATATATAGTCAGAGAGAGAGAGAGGTCATTGGGAAAATGCAAGTGAAGAAGTTATGCCATAGGGGTTTCTCAAATATAACTAAATTCAGTGGGAGATGTAATATTTCTTGATCTTCCAGGATCTGGCCCCATGAATCACTCTTTTTGTTTTCACTCGTATTCACTTTCATGAATTTCACTTTCATGAATTTACACATTCATAAGACTGCAAGAGTGTCCTCTCATGGGATCAAGTCAAAACATCAAGCACTCTGACTGAACTCCTCCTGACTGCACTCTTTTATAGATTAGATAATGGGGCTACATATACATGTACACAAAAGATAAAGTATGGTGATTAATCAGGAACGGTAAAGGTTAAGAGTTGAAAACGCAGCATTAAATTGAAATTATAATGCCTTACTCTTAAATCAAAAACTAATGTGTCAAGAAAAATACATGTGAAATTTAAAAACAGAAGTAACCTGGTGTTTGGCTGGTTTGATGTTATAAACATTGTGTTCACAGGTGGGAAACAGAGGAGTGGAGTTCATGCTCTGCTACCTGTGGGGTTGGTCTGATGACCCGCACTGTGGCATGCACTCACCGGCCCTCTCGGGACAGTAACCGTACTGAGGTTTTGAGGGATGAAGACTGTCAGAGCCCCAAGCCCAACCCTGTCCAAGCCTGCAACCGCTTTGACTGCCCTCCTATGTGGGAAACGCGTGACTGGGGCCAGGTAAAGGATCTTACTTAGGAAGTTCACCACTATAAATGGCCCAGCAATTAGACTGAAGCGTGTAGCACATATTGCTAATGTAACCCCTGGCACTTCTGTATTTTTGTAGTGCTCCCAGAGCTGTGGTGGTGGATTTCAAAGGAGGCAGGTCCTGTGCAAACAGCGGTTGGCAGATGGCAGCATCCTGGAGCTGCCTGACACCTTTTGCCCCTCCAAGGGCCCCGCAAACCAGCAGCCCTGTGCCAAGCAAGAGTGTCCACCTCAATGGGTGACAACTGACTGGTCCCAGGTAGGCTTTGCTAAGGCACCAACATACCTTCTTTTTTTTTTCTTCTTTTTTCTTAAATGGTCAAAATTAAAATGTCATGCCGTAACATGCAACTTAACGTGAGGAGATGGACAGGATATGAAGAGATAACTGGGTTTAAAATTTATTGTAACAACTGGAATGTATGTTTGTGTTTAAAGTTCAATTCAAGATTGTCATGGCTTCATGTATTTACATACATAAAAACAGTACAAGTTGTTAGTTAAAACAATATCAATCATAAAAACAGTAACAATAAATAGTTAGATAGTATGGCTAAGAAATATCCATTAAAAGAGCTTATTGTACTGGTGTATGTAAAAGTGCAATTGTGCAAACATAAAGTTGAAAAACAAAATGCATAATATACTATATACCAGTGGTTCCCAACCTTTTTTCCTTGGCGCCCCCCCCTACTCATGTCTAAGAAAACCTGAGCCCCCCCGAAACCGAAGTTGAGGTAACTCTCGAGATAGAGCCTTACTTTCTTTTTTGATACAAAGGACTTATCAGCACTGTTATGTTTCTCCGCCATGTTTCTTTCATAAAATAGTGATGCCGTGGCGGCAGGAAAAACGAGAATACAACAAAATATATAGTTTTCATACAGACTTTTGTATACATTATATATTCTAGTGTATTATCATAATTTGTTTAACATGTGCAAATATTTTTTTCCCTCTTTTTCCCTCAACCTCAAACCAGATAAAGACTTGCGCCCCCCTGTAATCTTTGCCGCCCCCCCTGGGGTGCTATATAATATATATATATATATATATATATATATATATATATATATATATATACAAAATATGCTTGCATTTATGTTCTCTGTTATTATCTTACAATATATGTGTTTATTTGTCTAGTGTTCAGTGACCTGTGGAAATGGCATTCAGAGACTACAGGCAGTCTGCAGAAGACAAGGGGAAGATAGGGGACATGTGATCGTAGACTCTGAGAACTGTTCCCTGATGGCCCGGCCCACCAAAATCCGGCCATGCTCCCTTAGGCTCTGTGAGAGTAAGAGACCCTCTGTTTGGCTTTATTTTTTTTAATTTGTACTGCTAAGAGAGAGGAAATTGATGGAAAGATATGTTAGAAAGCAAAGACAAACATTCCATAGCTAAGTTGTTTCAATCAAAATGGCTTGAAAATGTACACAAACGCACAGAAGTACAGATAGCACAGAGATAATAATTATGCCATTCACCATTTTATCTCAGATTCTGTCAAGCCCGATCCCACCATACTGGCCCAGAGAAAGGTGTATATCCAGTTGAGGAAGGGCAAAAAGTTACAGATGGTAGTGGGAGGCTATGCCTACCTGCTCCCCTGGACAACTGTGGTTCTTCGCTGCCCAACCCGACACTTCCGCAAAGGCTACATCCGATGGTTGAAGGAAGGAAAGCCATTGGCCGGACTCCCACACCTCTCCATAACATCACTAGGATATGTGAAGATTCAGCAGGTTCGTGCATCTGATGCCGGGATATACACATGCGTTGCAGGACAGGCCAAAGAACATTTTGTCCTACAAATCATTGGCAGCAAGCAGAAGCTCTCTGTTCCGGAGACATGGCTCCTCGCGGGTGGACGACAAAAGGTTGGGCAGCCAGATGTGGCCTCAACAGGGGAAAGATTTCCAGAGCTACCCATCTCCCTCAACCAATATGACAACATTGTTGAGCATTTGCTTGAACTCAAAGGCTCTCTCCAAGATGTAAAAGACACTGCTGATAAAACACACTCCAGTGAAAAGAACAGGTCGACCCTGGAGGATGAGAGAACAGGCTCAGAACTTCCAAGCCTGCTCGTACTCATCGCCGATACCCACAGGCTAGATGAGATCATGCATAACCTCTCTGAAGGCCACGGAGGGCCAAGGGGGGAACAACTCATCGCACAACTGCTGAGTGAGCTCATTGTGACACAAGTTGAAACCAATGAGTCTACTCTTCATCCCCCGGAAAGTGCAGAATCCTCCACGCAAGGGCCTCTCCTTTATAAACCGAACATCAAAGCCCACACGTCCAGGCCAAGAAATCCGGTGATAATCCAACGGCCCAGGAAGCTCGGATTGGTACCGTCGCCTGAAATGATAGCTCATGTGGGAGTGCCAGTTTTGCTGCAGAAACCCATTGCTAGTTTGGAGCTGAGATGTGAGGCACTGGGGGACCCTGAACTATCCCTGACATGGACAAAGAATGGAAAAGAGTTGCACTACAACAGCAGGTAAGAACTACTCTTTAACGTGACCCTTTTTGTGTGCAAAAGCGTCAACAAAACTGCCGATTTTCTTGTGTAAAAGTAGCTGATTGAGTGGTTGCGTTGTTTTTGTGTTGGCAGAGTAGGCCTGTTGTCCACCGGCTCACTGAGGATCCAGTCTCCAAGCAAGGTGGATGAGGGTCTGTACACCTGCACTGCCAGGAACCGTCTTGGAGCTACATCTCTTTCGTCTTGGCTGCAGATTACATGTAAGGTCCACAAAGGCAGAATATTGCTGCAAGTGTGTTTTGAATAAACTTTAACTCTGGCCAGATAATGGTTAGTTTAGCCTCTGGAGTGATTCCATAAAGTTATTCTGTGTGAATAATAATCATCCAAACATTCAAAACTTTATTTTAAGTCAAGCTCCCAAGGTTTCGAAAAAAAAATAATATATGAATATAAAACGAAGCACAAGACATCTAGAACTTTTTGTTAGGGTTATGATAAAAAAAAAAAAACGTTTTTGACCTAATGTCAAGTTGAGTTAGACCTAATATAATTTCATGTATTCCAGTTTTCATTAATATGTGTTGTTCTTTTGTGGTTCAGGCTTAGAGATTCTGGGAAAGCATTATTTTCAATTGTGAAACACACACACCTAGGCATAACCATAGACACCGATATATACTGTAAGCTTTTACATACCCTGGTGGCTAAGTCAGTGATGGGGAATGTCCGGAGCATGCCACAGCTCGGGTCGTCTCCTCGAAGCACGATCAGTCGCGACCTCGCTGCATTCTCATCAAAGCACCGACGCTGCCGGGTTTCCTGATGCTCCGGCACTTTTCCCTCCTCATACGACAACAATTAGAGGTTCCAGGCAATGTTTCAAAGAAGATTAAGTAGGTGCATCCCCGTTCGCCTAATCTAAACAGAGGATAACAGGGTTTAAAGATGCTGAAAAATGTCCAAACTGCAATTTCTTATTTTTTAAATCAAACTCTGTTTGAAGTCGTGTCTGATGGATGCACTTCAGAAATCTTAAGAATGCAATTCCAAGTACGTTTACAGGGAAATTGAACTTGAACTCTTGGAAAGTGCAGTCTTATTTCTGAAAGTATGCCACTTCTAAAGATACACGCCAAAGAATCACGATTTTCTTTGTAATGCAAAGACAACATGTAGTGCTGCTAAAATAATAGGAAGAAAGAACACATTAAGACTTGTTTTATCTGAATTGAGAAAACCATAACTGACTCCACATCACGACTATTATTGTTTCTACCAGGCAATACAAAAGTGTCTTCAGCTACAACCGATTGTATTTGGTGTGTTTGCTTTAAAATTGTAACACATTAACAGAGAGGACACTGAAACTATTATCAGCAACATACAATACAGATTAAAAAGACAAGTCTATAGCTTTTGATTTCTGCAGTATCCAAGACCACTAAATATTGCTTGTTTTATTTTATTTTCAGATTTCAAAGGAAGAAATTGTGTGGGAGCCAGTGGCCCTATTTGCTCTGAGAGGAGTAACAGCAGCAAGTCAGCTGAGCTGTGTAATGGACAAGCCTGCCCCCTCAGGTAACTTGCTACTACTACTACTACGTGCTTGTCCAGATGGACACTTTGAATATTACTGTAGATTTGATAAGACCAGTTACCACTGCCCTCTTTACTTGCATTCCATTTCCTTTTTGAGTCTGTGAATATTTGACTACTTTGGGACCCATTAAAACAGCTGGACTTTCTGATAAGCATATCAACTCTATAAGTTTTTGTCCACCCTTCCTCCTGTGGTGGGATTAGGTGGCAGGTGTATCCTTGGTCGCCATGCTCAGCCAGCTGTGGAGGTGGCTCCCAGACCAGGAGTGTCCGCTGCATGAAGGGTCCTGAGGGCAGATCAAGAGAGATGGAGAGCCAGCACTGCCTTGGCACGGGAAGGAGACCCTCTGACACTAGGCTATGCAACCAACTGCCCTGTGCCAGATGGGCCACTACCCACTGGGGAGCAGTGAGTATACTTACATTGACAGCAAATACATCTCATAACATCTACATGGACTGGGTCAAGGCTGTATATTTGTGCAAAACACAATTTACCTCAGAAACTGTGTGCCTTCTCACGGACAGTTAATTTGAGGTAGTTTATCAACTGCGGAATAACTGGCACTTTAGGTGTTCATTTTTTTTCCAAATGGAGGAGGAACCAGCTGCTGCAAAGCTGTAAAATGGTTGTAAAATTTCCCTTTTAAGGGGTAAAGCACTCTGCTAATCTTTTATTTTATTTTAGTATATTTGTTGTAGTTAGGGAAGTCCCTTTTTGTCTGTTAACTCTTTCACGTATTTCCCAATTATGAGAATTTCCCAGAGTGAAAATCCCATTGGGTTGCATAATAGTTAGAAAAAAAAGTAGCTTATGTAGCTTATGAGGCAAGGTTTAGGTTTAAAATGTGAAATTCAGTCACAGTGGGTATGCTTTAAAATGGCAAAATCACAAGAGGGAAGTTACTAGCAGAAACGTGTTTTCAATCTAAAAGCTGAACTTGCTGTAATCTCCTCCTTTAGTGTAATGGTCAATGTGTGGGTCCCAGTTTGGCCACACAGCACCGCCATGTTTACTGCCAAGACACAAATACCACCAAAGTCCCCTACAGGATGTGCAGTGGACTCCAGAGGTAAATATGAATATCACAAGATATATATTATACATATGAATGATGCTGAT
Source organism: Perca fluviatilis (assembly GCF_010015445.1). NCBI lineage: Eukaryota > Metazoa > Chordata > Actinopteri > Perciformes > Percidae > Perca > Perca fluviatilis. The sequence goes on from NC_053125.1 coordinate 12,400,616, forward strand.
GTACAATAAAAAGTACAGTGATACCTCATGTTACAGTGACAAAAACACTGAACAACACTGAACACTGACAACTTTTAGACCCATTAAAACATATGTGCGGGCGCCTGGATAGCTCACCTGGTAGAGCGGGCGCCCATACATAGAGGCTTACTCCTCGACACAGCGACCGCGGGTTTGACTCCGACCCGCGGCCCTTTGCTGCATGTCATTCCCAAGGGGGTAAGCTTCGCTTCAGAACTCGAACCTCCGATGGCGCCATTTTGTTGCTACAAAGCGATCACCTCTTGTTAGCATTCCACTGACCGCCATTTTTTTTTTTACGTCACTTGACTGCGAATAACTTTACATCTGAAGCGTTTAAAGACTCTATTTGTCCATTGTTTATTTCTAAAGAAACACGACAATGTATAAAAGGCTCCATTACCTTGTACCTCACGTTATGGCTCCGTAGCAGACGTTTTTGTAAAAATAGGCTAACGATTGTGTCATAACCAAGTGACTTACTTTCGCACAGTAGAGGAATTACCGTATAGTACATGAGAAGCTTGCAGGCAGTTTCGACTTACATTAGCTGTTTAGGTTTAATTACTAATGTTAACTAGCATGTTAGTTAGCAATAATTAGCCTGTGCCTATGTTATCTCCTTACATATACCTACGCTCTCCGTCTCTGTAAGATTGGGAATGATTGAGATTTCTCTTGGCACAGCTACCAGAAGACTTACAACTTTCAGACACGTTGCTCACGTCACATTTACGTTGTCTCTGTCAGTTGGAGGCTGCGCAGTAAAGCAAGGGATCACCGCAAAAGTGCTTCTAATATCCTTCACTGGTCTCCGTCCAGAGCAACGGGATCTATTGGTCCATTATATATATGTCAATGGTCATTCCCCCCTCTCTCTCCCCTTTCAAGTCTAAGCTGTCCTATACAAATAAATGCCTAAAATGCCCAAAAAATAATCTTTAAACATTTTTTATAAATAACCTATGTGTGTTTGTATTTGTAGACCCAGCTCCGTGAAGAATTGCTCCGCAGAGGCCTGTGCCCTTCACTGGCGTGTAAGCCCGTGGACGCAGTGCACTGCCACCTGTGGGCGGCACGGTTTCCAGTCACGCCAGGTGACATGTGCACACCGTCGAACTGGAAAGGCCACACGTGAACATCACTGCATGTGGAGGCCTCGCCCTCCCAGCTGGCAGAGGTGCAATATTTTGTCCTGTGGCAGAGGTGAGAAAAAGTTGCACTGGTTGCAAAATGGACAAGGTCACTCAATTGTGAAATGATCCTGAGTTTATTATAAGCTGTAGAGCATATTCAAACTAACTGTGCTTTGCATAGGACATTTAAGAATCAACATATGCAGGGGAGAAACAAATCCTGACGATATCCTGAGTACAGTACAGTTTGTTGCTGCCATGATCACACTAACTGCATGTTTCGAAGGTCTTGCCCTAATTGGAGTGGAAGAATAACTTGGATTGGAGCTAAAATTAAATTGTAAAATCATAAATATTATTGCCAGGATAATTTGTGCAAACACTTCATCATGGCACATTACATTCCCTTATTGGGCCCAGTCCATAATTCATATAGTTTGGGTTTCACGTGCTGAGGTTTGGAAGCATCGGTTTCTAAAATTTCTGGCACCCTATTATAAAACAAGTGAAATGAACTTTGCTTGTGGTACTCACAATTTAAAAAAAAAAAAAAAAAAGCTCTGCAACTTCAGGTATTCCCTGAAACAATGTCCCCCTTACTTTGAATGACCCACAGACTATCAAAACAGTTTACATTGGAAATATTATTACTGGGAGGACTTTTGCAAGTGGAATTTTGTCAGTGCTTTGAAAAGCACACATGAAATTCCACTAACCTCCATTGTAATTGGGTGGCAGAAGTTGGTATCTAGAATCCACTTCACATACTGTAAAACTGCATGGCTACAGACTACAGGGGGTTCCATCTTGGGGAGTGGGTTCGGGGGGGGCTTAAAGTGAGCATGAGTAGTAAACTGTAACGTCTGTGTATTCCAGCAGGAGAGTGTCGAGACAGCACGAGGTACTGCGAGAAGGTTCAACAGCTAGAGCTTTGTCCACTGCCCCAGTTTAAGAGCCGCTGCTGTCATTCCTGCCGAAACACCTGAGGCGGGGCCGTAAGACGAGGGCCATGGGCGACCTGGATAGGTCAGGGGAGATGCTCAGACAGCCAAAAGAGACTTGAAACCTCTATGCTCTATCCTCACACCCACAACTGTCTTCAATGACCAGTCTTGGATTAGGATACCTGAGTGTGGAAGAATGTTTGGATGGTCATACCGAGAGTGGTTGTGATCTACTTCCCTCAATGATCTCATGTGTGGGTTTGAATTTGAAAGTATTTGAGAGGAGTGATGCGTCTGTTAATGAAGGCTTCGGTTTTACTTCTTTCTTTTTCTAATCTGATGCTTTTGAAGCTTTCCTAAATTCTGCAAACGTGACTAAGATACCATTTCCATTGTGAGTAATAGGTTTCTATTGTGGTGACTGCATTGTACCATAAAGGGGAACTCATACAAGAACAAACTGTCCACATTAATGCTATCTGGTGTAGTTTCTTTGCTAAAAGAATTGGGTGGGGAAAAAAGTGCTGCGCCACTGTGTTCTATTGTAGCAACATCACTTCATCTCCAAAATAAGGTGCATATTATCATGCAATTTAGCTTCCAATACACAAATATGTAACTAATGTACTTTTTTTTCATTGATTGACTTCATACCCAGGGATTTTGGGTAGACCCCTGAGCTTTTGATAACCACTGGATAGTTGTGTGTTTGCCTTTATTGCAATGGTCTCCAAAACAGTGTTGATAAATAGTTGTAATGCTATTTGAGCTTTTATTATAGAGGTATGGGTAAACTCCTGTTTAAATGCAGCATAATGCTGCCTATAAAGGGGAAACGGCTAACATGTCTAAAAGGCTAATATTCAATAAATGATATACAGCCACATGTTAAATGGAGCATGATCTGTGCTATCGTTTGGGGTAATTCAGCACGTGTTGACCGTAACGATTGGTCAAGTCATTTGAAGAGGAAAGGATTTGGTATTGCAGGCGTAACTGCGTTTTTTGGGTAGAATAGAAAGTAGGACATGAAAAAGATTTATCTTGCATGGGTTGCACTATGAGGGTGTATGACTGAAGCAAGTCAATCTTTGGAAAAAAGACACTTATTTTGCACTCGACTCATCCAAGTCTTTGTTAAGAAAATGGCTTGTAGAGTATTTTTTTTTTAGTTTGTAAAGTTACATTGTTTATATATTTTGTTTTGTGATTTTGGTATTTCTTGGAACGATATTTGTTAAAATGTCCCTTTAACCACTTTGTGACCTTTTTAAATGCCTCTCCACCAAATTCTATTTTTGCTTTAGTGTGACATTTTAAGCAAAAACAACGTTACATTTGACAGTCCTTACGTAACTCTTCTTCTTTTCACAGATTTCAGTGTTGGTTGAACTTAAAACATGTAAGTAAGAACTCTGTGTTACATTTGGTTATTGGTTAAAACAGTAGGGAAGTTTTTAAAAGATCATCATTGATGTACCATACTTGTGCCAGATAGGCAGGGTTTGCACTTTTGACATGTAGTCCTGAGTTCATCATGTGTGCAACACATACGTTAGCCGATAACTTGGCCTTTCTAGGTGTGATTATTTGACTTTGTGAAAGACAAACATGATTAACATATTACTTATGCCTTTAAGTTATGTAGATATTTGTTTTGTCCTTAACTATTTATTTCATACGTGTTCCTGTGCATAGTTTTGTAAATAATTACAGGGGTTGGTTTTAAGTATTCATTTCCCTACAATTTATTGGTATTTGATGTGCATGCAATGGGGACCCTCTGCTGGTGAACTGATGTGTTGCGTCCTGCTCATGCCTGGTTTATTATTAAATAAAACCAAATACATTCCTTTTAGAATCTGTTTGTTGTGGTTTTCTTTTTCTTTTCTTTTCTTTTTTAATAAAATAAAACATCTGACCGTATTATCTAGGCAAAGTGCTCACATTTGTCAAAAAAATGAAAGTGAGTTTGTAGTACAAATGCTGGAATTTCTGTGAAACCATTGCACGAATCAATCCAACTCCCTCGCAACACTTTGGCAGAACATAAAATAATGTAGTGGGAGGATTTGCTACGAACCACAAGAATGGGACAGATAACGCTGTTCATCAGCAAATATTGTAAAAAGGAAACCCACTTCCTCTATCTACCTCCATATCTACATACAACGTGCAGTTCACATTCTACTTCTCTGCTCTTGAACACAGACACGCATTCACAGGATCCCTCTAAACTACGAGGGGAAAATGCTTTACAACATGAATCTAGACGCCACGATTCAAATGGGCACCACCAGCGGATCATAACCGGACTTTTCTGATTTGTGCTGAGGATTATTTCAGATTAGTTATGGTGGAAAAGGATGGTTGTTATTCCTGTTTGGCAGCACTGCGGGTTCTGCGAGTTTCCCTCGTGGATGAACTGGAAGGACGGATTGACTCTCTGCTGGAAATCTTAGTGAGTCAGGAAGTATTCACCCGTGATGACCGTGAGGAGGTTTTGTGTCAGTTGGGGCCCCGGGCAAGAGTGAGGAACGTGTTGGATATTCTGGCGTGTAAAGGCGAGGAAGCAGCTGAGATTTTTCTCTCAATTAGAAGTCATCATCAGCAAGAGGCACCGAAACAATCCAAAGAAGGCCCTACGGATCAGCCTCAATTCGTAGGTAAGTCATTCCAGAGAAACGCCCACTTTTGGAATAACAATATGACTTCAAATGTATTTTTTTTTTACATTTAAACTTAGGTTACAGTATTGGTTAACCCTTTGGCTTCACGAATCCACATAAATGAGAGCTTTATGGATTTTACATTTTTTGTACATTTAGTCCAAACTGGTGTTACCATGAGGAGCAGTTAACACCAGTGACAACAGGGGTGTAGCACAAAATTCTGGGTCCTGTAGAAAGGCATTTTCTATGGGCCCCTCCCCTCATCCACAGCTATTCATTCTAGCATCTTTTTGGGCCCTCCTCACTTGAGGGCCCTGGGTACTCAGTCCCCTTTCCACCCCCAGTCCAACACCCCTGAGTGAGGGTAACACCAGTGACAGTTTTTATGAAATATGTATTTTACCAAATGGAAGCTACAGTACCTCAAAACAGATGTTGCTAATCATGCTAACACATATAACACATATGTAAGTGAATCCATTTCTTTAATCTTGTTTTACATTTACCTTCTTATAAAATAGGTCATACCAGTGACGCTAAAAGCCTTGCATGAAATAATGAGGTAAATGAGAATTTTTTTCTTTCATGTACAGTTCTTTAGGAAGTAGAATGTACAGTACAGGAAGTGATGTCAAAACTCTTTAGATTTTTCCAGAATAGGGATTATTGGTAAGTGGTAACACCAGTGACATGACACCAGGGGACAGACATTTTCATAATATTATTTATATTTAGTTGGTATTTTATTTTGTTATGTTATTAAACTCCAAACATGCTCTTAAACCTCCATAAATGATCGTGGGGACAAGAAATTTTCTTGTACTTGGAATGTTATATAATTTGACTAAAAACAAATATTGTCCAATTCATGGCTCAAATAGGTATAAATATTCAAAGAACATGCTACATTATTAAAATATAAAAATGAAATGTGACTACAAAGTAGAGATGGCCCGATACCATTTTCTGCTTTCCGATACCGATTCCGATACCTGAACTTGCGTATCGGCCGATACCGAGTAGCGATCAGATACCAGCGTGTCATATATTTTATTATGTTTTAACAACTGTATACTACTATCCCTGTATGGATGTGATATTATTTATATCTTTGTTGTCAGTCTGGCTCAGGTTAAACTCTTTGTGAAACATGAACAAATACAAACAATGAATGCCACAGAACTTTCTTTTACTCTTTATTATGTTTATTTATTTATTTCAGGTTTATTTAACAGGGACAATGCACACTAATAATACATAAAGAAAATGTACAGTGTGCCAGAATTAGCCAAAAGGCTATTTTACATCTGCTGTCCCTGGACAGATCGTACAATGTCACACCTAAAAAGATAAAAGGATTATAAAAGCACATAGAAGTTTAGTCCAATACAAGTAAAATTGACTATAAATGTAAAAGGAAATGATCAAACATATAAACAAAAACGTCAACATCACCACCAACACACATACACACACAAGCCACACAGTCAGTCCAACAACCTCATAGGCATAACACAAGTGACACCAAACAGACAGGACAGGAAAGACAAGATAGCAGCAAGATGTTGTAACTACATGTAATGTCGACAGTCCTGATTACCTGTTAGCCACTTCTTTAAGTTAAATTTAAAAGAAACATAAGGTTTAAAATTCCTAATGTGAGTAGGAATGAGGTTCCATTCACGAGCAGCCCTGACTGCAAAACTGTTTGGCCGAATGCACTTTTTCTCAACGGAACAATGCAGTCACCTCTTGCTGCACTCCTTGTGGCTCTGTAAGCATTTGGTACTGCGTTTACAAACTGGCTAAATACATGATGAGCCAGTCCAGTGTGCCGATGTGGTATCGAATCGGTGCATAAACTCCAGTACTTCCCGATACCGATACCAGCGTTTTAGGCAGTATCAGAACATCTCTACTACAAAGTAGGATTAAAGTGTTTACTTTCTTCTGAGCCTGGGGAGAGAAAAGTGGGCGTTTCTGTAGAATGACTCAAACCACAGAGATGTCATTGGTACAGCTAAGATGAAAATAGAGCCATGAGTTAAACACTTGGAATAGCATTGCATCGTTCATATTACCACTACATCAGATGATTGGGTTCATAGGTTCTTCAGTTGACTTAAAAGAAGAGGTGGAAGAGACAAATCACAAAAATATGTTTTTCTTTTGCAGAGTATAACAAAGTCAAACAAAAGCATAAAGACTTCCTCACACGTCGGAGTGAGAGCATGCTCTTCTACAACACTCGGCACGGAGAGAAAATCCCTTTTTCCGAACACTATGTCAATCTCTTGTTGGCCGACGGACACCAGTGCTTGGAGAGAAAAAGACACGAGGTGCTGACATTTGGACAAAAGCGACTATCTATGCAGCACAAGTCAGCGGTGCATAGGAAAATTGCACCAGCCGAACTCTTTTCAAGCGCAAATGGAAACCGCCCAGTCAAGAAAGTTCTGGTGTCAGGGGTGGCCGGCATCGGAAAAACCATCCTGGTGCAGAAGATGCTGTTTGATTTTGGGGGAAACAGGGACCATCTTGGATTTGACTTCATCATCCACATGACATTCAGAGACCTGAATCTGATTGACAAACCTACAAACTTCCGGGAGCTGGTCTTGCGTAAAAACAGACACCTGTCTAAGGAACTGGATGCCATTTTAGCAAATGACAACAAACTGCTGATCATCTTAGACGGCTTTGATGAGTTCAGACACTGCAGGAGCTGTGATGTAGACGCATTTGTGACTGAGCCGGATGAAGATGCAGAGGTGGTGGTGGTCTTTGGGAGTCTGATGCAAGGGGAACTGCTGCCCGACGCTTCTGTCATGCTCACAAGTCGACCTGCAGCCATCAACCACATCCCTGTGGGCTGCATCGACCGCTTTGTGCTCATCACTGGCTTCTCCTTGGCTGAAGTTCAAGACTTCTTCCTACGTTATTTCCAGGACAGCGCCATTGCTGACTGCATGTTCGCAGTGGTATCGGCGAACGAACTAATGCTGACGCTGTGCTACATCCCTGCATTTTGCTACATTGTGTGCTGCATCCTCAAAGAAAGCAAACACCTGTGTGGAGAGAGCCCCAAGACCATGACAGACATTTATGTGCAGTATCTGGTGGCCTTGCTTCGCTCTCACACTCAAGCAAGAGCAGAGACATTTTGTCAAGAACAAAGAGCAGGGGCCGTCCAGAAGCTGTCTGATATTGTGCTGAAGCTTGGCCGACTCGCCTTCCAAAAGCTGATGGAGCATCAGACGCTATTCTACAGCAGCGACCAAGATGTTGCAGCGTTAGAGGGATGCAGCCTTGTTAGTACCTTCCTTGACAAGACAGTGGCACAAGAGCCCGGCTGCACTGAAGAGGTTTACTCCTTTGCGCACCTTACTGTTCAAGAGTTCTTCGCTGCAGTGTATTGTGCAGTGACAGATGACCCTTTACCTGATGTACTTCGGGAAACAAAAAGGGGGGGGGGGGGGGCCTTCCCGGGTTGTTGGGCCTTTTTGTTCCTCCCTTCTTTTCTCTTTCTTTTTCGCAATGCTAATCTTCTATCAAGGCAAGTGGGACTGAGTTGCAATAAAGACAAAGTGGACATCTATCGTCAGAGGATCATCAGAGAGCTTACAATGCTATGTGAGAATGGGGCCCAAATCCTAAACCAGTTACACTGCCTGTTTGAGCAACAGGACCCCTCTTTGGCCCTTGCTGTGCAACCAAAGGCACTACAAGTGAATGTTAGTGATGAAACACTCTCCCAAATGGATTACAATGCCATCAAGTACTTTCTCAACCTTACAAAGGGCAATATATCAGAGCTGGATCTGACAGGGACGGGAGTAAGCTGTGAGGCACTTAGAGACATGCAGCCCCTGCTGCTCAGATGTAACAGACTTTGGTGAGTTCCAGGTAAAATATGGTTCCCATTGTCTCATTCTCTGAAGTATCTATTGCATTAAGTTTTCTATATTTTCTCCATCAATCTTTGGAGGTAATAACATATCGCTCTGCGTGCATCAAAAAGTACAGTGTAAACTCCACCAGGTTGAGGAATATATAATGTGGCTTATGCACTAACTTGTCTATTTTATTTTTAAGGCTTGGAGAAAACAACCTCAATATGGACACAGCTCAGGTCATTGCTGATGTGCTGCGGGTGTCAGAAAGTATAACCCACCTTGGGTAAGATAAAAAATTACTGGCTTTTATTATTGATAAGAAGAAGAAAAATATATCAAAAAAGATTACAAGCACTGAGCGAATATAAAGAGTACAATGATATTTTACTTGAGAGAATAAAGAATCATGCAGACTATGTTTCACACTTCCCCCTTTAGACTTGGGTGGTCCGACATCGGTGATGATGAACTGCTGGCTCTCTCTAGTGCCATACGTGTGAAAAAAAAGCTTCAAGAGTTGTGGTAAGAAACCCGTCTTCCCAGATTATTTAAAGGCTGACTAGGATGAAATTGTGTGGAAAATACTGTTTTATTATTTTTGCCAACTGTTGCAAAGGCAACCTTTATGACCACTCTGGTAAACTTACTGTTTGGTTAATTGCACTCCAGCTCAGTATAATAGCTATACATTTAAGCCACAAAACAAAATATATATTCCTTTGAAATGTTGTGTTGTGTGTGAGTCTCCTATTATTGAGCAGCCTTAAACATTTTTTTTTTAGCTTAATGCTGACTACATTGTTAAATACTAAAAATTGTAAGTGCTTAAATGGATGGGAAGGCTTGTTTATAATTAAGTTTGCACTGACCTTAAGGTCCATTGGAAAAGTGGAGAAGCCTTACCCTAAAATGAGACAAACTGTTGAAATAGGGAAAGACCTGATTGTAGGCACAAAGTGGGGCCATAGAATCTAAACAAAGACATTTTATTAATGGAGCACCAAATAATGATCTGGCCCTTTTCTATCAAAAATTACGTGACATACGGGATAAAGAATGTATTTTCATATTTGATGGTTTGCTGATTTATTGATTTATTCGCATGTAAAACATTTTAAACATTGTTCAGGACATCCTGTGCTTTCACAGGATGGAGGGAAACCGAGTGAGCTACAAAGGTCTGCTGTCACTCAGGGACTTGACCCCAAACCCTTTGAAAACAGTTGTGTGAGTGGGACTTTCAACAAATAATTATAATCCATATTTCAACAATACAAGATTCTAAAGCTTCTGTTGATTCCCTTTTCATACAGAGCCATATGGAATAACCTGACTGACACAGACCCGGAGTCCTTATGCACCCAAGAAAGCATAACTGTGAGCTTCACAGATGACGATATGTGGGCAGCGTGGGGGGAATGGGTCTTCAAAAGGTGTGAGGTCAGCAGCAACGATAAGTTAGTGACCGTACTCCACAAAGTTTGCAACATATCAGTCCATTGCTTAGAAGCCCAGTGGGCAAAGACTTTCTACAAGCAACTGTTACAGCTCATCAAGCACAGGATTGAGTGCTGCACTGAGGACGACATGTGCAAGAAGCTCAAAAAGTTTGAGAGAATTTTGAACCTCTGACAGAAAGAGGATTACACTGTCCTCGAGTTATAAGCTAGAAAATGGAGATCAAATGTCTGTTTGATGCTGAGTACTTAGTCTGTAACACATTAATTGTGGAGGACGAAAATGGTTAATAAAACTCGTTGGCCAGTACGGGGATCGAACCCGCGACCTTGGCGTTATTAGCACCACGCTCTAACCAACTGAGCTAACCGGCCACGTAAAGCTTTGTCACATGAAATATGTTTTGTCTGTACAACACGGATTTTGTGCATGAGCTTTAAGTATTCTACGTAATAAGCTGTCCGGATAAAACTTTTCTATTGTTCCGTTACTTTCTCTCTTAACATACTACCTCTTGACCAACAACAAGGCTCTTCTCTCACACTCCCGCATAACACAGAGCTAGATAACACGAAAAGATACACGGTTAAAAAGAATGATGAAAATATGCCTCAGACTATGTTGGCTAAACGTTAACGTTACTGTAAAAGGCTCATAAAACTACATGTTGAGTAGAGCTCTGATGTGGTGTTTTTTATCTTCCAAATAAAAGCGCAAACCATGTCACATGCAAGCGAAACTATTAATGTTACACTACGCTGACTATTTCTAATAACCTATTTATTTATTTATTTTATTTATAAAGGCACTTAATTACCGTATATATGTTTCGTATTTAGCTATTTTAATTTCGAATGTCAGTGCGTCTCGTGTGTTCCGTTGTTATATATATGGAATGTACTATTTAATTTAAAAAAACATTGTGATCAGATGTATTGTAACTTGTGCTCAACTGTCAATAAAATGTTGAAACTTCAATGCACACAATGCTTATTATTGTTTTATTTTGGAGTAACTTACCGGAAGCAGTTTAAACTGTTTGCCCTGATATGACGAATTCATTCTGCGACATCTCACTGAACGAAGTAATGCCGTTTATATGAAGTTAGCCAGCAAGCTAACTCGTTTTCTGTTATATTGTATGCAGCGCGTCCAGCTAGAGTGTTTCATCGTCTCAAATTTGGTGAGTCCTGAACCATTTTATGTCAGTTCAATCTTAAATTAAGGGTTGGCGGATTTTGAAAAGCAGTGGCAGCGACTGCAGCATTTTTTTTTAAATGTCACTACCCGCGAATTGACATACTGTGACGTTAATGTTACTAACATCAGCAATTGTTTGCTAAAGGTAGCAAACCGTGGTGAAACCATTGAAACGAGTCTTATTCGTTTCAATTTTCTTTTTATTCGAACAAAAAACTGTGAATTTGACTTTATGTAAAGTCAGGACATAACGTTAATCCAGTAACGCTACTTCACATAGTGTGATTTAGTCCACTAACGTAGTCTTTATATGGAAGAACACACTAACGTTCAGCTTATTTAGCTAGCTAACGTTACTGTGCTGTTTTATAAGTGTGCATGTTACTGACCGGTGTTGCAGTCCCCGCCGCAGGATGATTGACACCGAGAGGGGAGCTGATGATGCTGGTACCGCAGAAACCAGCAGTAAGAGCAAGGAGACGGAAAAGAAGAAGAGGTCCCGTGTCAAACAGCTGCTGGGTGATGTGAAGAAGCAAGTGGAGTTCTGGTTCGGAGACGTCAACCTTCACAAGGACCGCTTTCTCAAAAAACGCATTGATGAGTCAGAGGACGGATGTAAGGGGCTATCAGTAATGCACTACATTTATATCAGCCATTAATCATTGTCAACATTTTCATAATTGTCAATCATGCTAATACTAATGCTGTACTAAATGGGTTATTTGTTTTCAGATGTTGATATATCTGTGTTGGCGAGCTTCAATCGAATGAAGAGGCTGACAAGTGACACCAAGCTGATTGCGAGAGCGCTGAAAAATTCATCTGTAGTTGAGGTACTGTGAAGTTAATCTTGTCCATTTTCTTTTGAAATGTTTTAATATTTTGAGAGGTTGTACATGGCTCCAAACAATTGTCAAATGAATGCAATGAACACAAATGTGTTCCGTTTTTTTTTTTTTTTTTTTAGGTTAACCTCGAGGGAAATAAAGTAAGGCGTCAGCTTCCGATTGGAGACGTACCAAATGATGTCGACAGCCGCACAGTCTATGTGGTAAAAAGAGTTTTATGTTCTTATTTTAATTAATTTATCTCGGAAATGTCTGGACTACATTTACAGGAATGAACATCTATAGTGCAACATGTTCATTTACTTTACGTCCATAAAGATTGTTGTTTCCTCGGAATAGGAAATAATGCACCTTACATTGAGCTCTTTTCTGTGGGGAGACTCACAGACTTATTTGCTGGTTAGTTGGCAACCGTTATATGCCTGTCAGAATGAAGAGAATACTCTTGGATCATAAAATGAAACCAATCTTTCTTCTGTTTGTTTTTTTTTTTAACAAGGAACTTTTGCCCAAGGATGTGAAGCACAGCTGGATAGAGAAAGTGTTCACGAAATGCGGGAATGTGGTTTATGTTAGCGTCCCCAGATACAAGTCTAGTGGCGACACCAAGGGTTTTGCCTTTGTAGAGTTTGAGACGGAGAAACAAGCACAGAAAGCCATAGAGGTGATAACTTACTACTATTTTGCCATTTACTGAAATATCTGATAATTCAGAGCCGGTCATCCGGTGTTTGTTTTTGGCAGGAAGAAAACTCATGAAAATGTTTGATCTTTGAAACAGATGCTCAACAACCCCCCTGAAGATGCTCCCAGGAAGCCAGGGCTTTTCCCCAAGACGAAAAGTAGGAAGCCCATCCCTCTGCCAGCTGACAATCCACCATCAGGTACAATTTAATTAAAATGCATTTCTTTTACGGCACGGCTTCTCCATGTATTGACATTGATTTGCTACAGGTGAAGAAGAGGAGAAGAGAAAGCGGAAGAAGAAGAAAAAGAAAGAAGGTGCCACAGTACAGACTGCTGCTGAAGAAGCCAAAGAGCAGGCGATGGAAGCAGAGCCGTCGGAGCAAAAGAGGAAGCGCTCAGCAGCGGGCGATTTTGAATCGGGGGTCGTCGGCGCCCAGAAGACACCGGACAAACTGTCAGAAAAGAAAAGACGACGGTCGCAAACGGCAGAGGGATCTGAAGGTGAAATACCATCTAAGATAAGGAAGACGAGTGAAAGTGAAGCTGGAGAGAAGAAAGATGTAACAAAGACTAGTAAGTGATCACAGCATCTGCTGCTCCATAATCCAGAAGTAGTACAAATATATTTTCTTCCTTCCTATCTATCCCCTTTTCTTTTTTTTTTTTTTTTTTACATTCGCTCTCTTTGCTTTTTCTTTTCACAAAGTCTAAAAATACATGCAGTCTGATGTAGAGCTGGGCAATAGGGAGAAAATCAAATATCCCGCTATTTTTTATTTTTATTTTTTTACCAAATACCTCGATATTGATGTTGTGGCAATATTGTAGGGTTGACTATTGGTGCTTTCACAAAATATTTGCACAATGAGATTTTTGATAAATAATCATCAGTAATGTTGATATGATAACTAAGTGGGTAAAGGCAAATAATAGAACAGCTACAACAGTCTGGTAAGTTCAGAAAATGACATCACTTTACTGTAATGCAGCCTTTAAAACCAGGAAAAGACACCACTTTTCCGGATATTACGATGTCCAAAATTTAAGACAATATCTAGTCTCATATCACGATATCGATATAATATTGATATATTGCCCAGCCCTAGTCTGATGATGAGTTTTTACAGCAATGAAACCGTGAGTTAGTTGTTGTGTTAACTGGGTTATTCCCCTTTTTAGATCCACCCGCTAAAAGTGACACAGACAGAGGGGTTGAGGAAGGGAAAGAAAACCGAGATGATTCAACAGTTAAAGCAAAGAGGAAGAGAAAAAAGAAACACAAGGAGAAACTGAAAATCGGGGAAGAAGTCATCCCACTCCGGGTTCTATCAAAGTAAGATGCCACATCCCTTTTTTCTTCATGTGTCAACAAAGAATGAATTAATAAGTGAAAACCCCTTTTCAGAACTAGAACTTTAACACACTGATGGATATCTGTGTTCCTCTTTTGTCCACGCTCAGGAAAGAGTGGCTGGTGTTGAAGGATGAGTATCTGACCTTGCAGAAGTGCAGCATGAAGTCCCTGAAGAAGTGCATTAATGAGATCGATCACAAGAAGCACAAGAGTCCAATGGAGACAGACAATGAGCCTCAAGATGGAAACGGTGAGTTCTGTCTCCACTAATCCTCCCAGGGATTCTGCTTCAGATGGACTAACTGCAGACTGCCAAAGTTGGGGACAAAACACTAGTGGTGCCCAGAGGCGTTGCATACACAGTCAGTCTTGTTACTTGTAGCATTTAAATCCCTGCCCTAAGCAGGAGCGATTTTGGCAATCGTAAGTGAATCACTTTTTGATATTCCCATGTGTTGAAAAGAAAAAGATGTGAGGATATGATATAAAAACAAAGAGTGGACGCTGACATTTCAGAGTACATTGAAAGTAATTGTCCTGGAACTTTAGTGGGAAAGATGCATTTTACATGCAATAACATCCGTGAAGATGACATGAAGCAGACTGATCTCATGCGGTGGCGTTTGTATGACACGCCAATTCGTATACCATTTTGGCGCGTTACCAAGACGCACAATCGCTTTTTAGCGTGTTTATCAATGCAATTCGCCCGCCATTGACCTACATTATGAGTGAATTTTTGCCGTAGCGAGTGGTATAAAGAGACGTAGGTACGTAGCTCCGCGTAAGGATGTTGGTTGGGGTGGCGGATTGGTAAAACACAGGCATTTCACCCAGGAGAGCTGGGGTCGCGTCCCGCGTGTGGTGATTTTCAGCCGTTTTTTGTTTGTTTCTTTTTTATTTCTTTTTAAGCCTTCCCCAATGTTTCTTTCCTAAACCCAACCGTGTATTGTTTTCCTAAGTGTGTTTTTTTTTTGTGTTACTAAAGCCTTTCCCTGTGTTCTTTTCCTAAACCCAACCTTTTTTCTTTTTTTCTAATTATTACACGCGAGTGACGTTCTCGCGATAGTACGTCACGTTCTCGCGATAACACGCGACGCCGCGTGGCGGGTATGTTGACATCTGCTGTATACAGCGTAGACATACACGTGGATAGCTGAAAATGCGTACAGATAACACGCCATTTGGCTTTAGGAAAGTGCCGTGTATGTTTACACAAAGTCATAATGCCATGTTGCATGAAGAGTTTACATCCCAGTATTACTCCAAAAACATAAAATCTTAATACTTAAAAATAACCAGTTGCTGATAGTAATTAACATATGCGCAAGATGGGTTCAGTTTAGTTTGAAGTCATGTTGGTTTGTGGTTTTCTTCTAGTTGAGGAGAGTGACAAAAGTGAGAAAGCGTCTAACCAGGGCCCTCAGTTTACCAGTGGCGTCATCATGAAGATTACAGACAGCAAGCCGCTACCAGGGAGGAAGTTCATCAAGGTACAGTATTACCGCTCACTCTCGTCAGCCCTACTGGCAATTATCATCATCATCACCTGTATTTGGTTATCAAATCATAAAAAACAATGACTAACAAAGCTACTTTTCATCTTCTAATGTTTAAGTCAAGGCTGTTTTTTTGTTGTTGTTTTTTTTTAGTTCCTATTACAATATCTATATTTTCATTTAAGAAATTAAAATAATTTCCATCACTTTCAGTTGAAAGCTGACCTATACATTGTTTGGATATACACATTTCCAAAACACCTTTTGGATAATTAAGTTTCTGAGATGGTTAAAGGGCATAATATCACAGAATGAAGGAGAGCCTCTCCTGTGGATTCAGAGCAAAATAGTTCATCAGGTTTTGAAATGCAACAATTTGGAATAGCAAAGTATCCTGTAACATCTTCTATCCAGTTTAGGGTATATTACAAGATAATTGATTGCTAAAAATGGTACCTTTTTTGATATTTAAGAAAGTTAGGATCAACCGCTTCACTGTGTCTGTCTGTTCCTCATTCATTCATTCATTCATTCATTCATTCATTCATTCATTTATCATTACCAAGTGAAGCATGTGTGCACAAGACAATTAAATGTCATAAAGATCTGTAAAGATTATTAACCAAAGTTTTTATTTCTTTTCTTTTTTTGTGCTTGTTGGTGGATTATTTTGTGTAGGATGCTTTGTGCAAAATAGCCCCAGTGGCGTACATTGACACTTTGGAAGGAGACGCTGAGGGTCACATCCGCTTTCACACCCCGGAGGACGCTAAAGCCATTAGTGACGCTAGAGCAGAGCTGCAGAAAGAACACAGCTGGAAGCTCGAGATCCTCGCAGGTATGACCTTTTTTATTTCCTTATTTCAAGGTAGAATGACCTCCTTATCCTCTCCAGGTGAGGACAGGATGTGGATGACTGAGCTGGTTTTTCATAACTGATGACGGTAAAAATAATGTATTGGGACAGCGCTCATCAGCTCGTGTCAAAATCCGTTTTTTTTTGTTTTTTTTTTCTTTCTTTTCAAAAGGTTTCTTAAAAATTGTTGATTGAATTTCAAGTCACGAGTATGATATTAACATAATTAATCTGTATTCAATGCCTTTATTTTTTTTTTTTATTAAAAGGTGACCATGAACAAAGGTACTGGCAGAAGATTTTAGTGGACCGCCAAGTCAAGCTGAATCGTCCAAGGGAGAAGAAGCGGGGTACAGAGAAGGTGAGATCACGCGTTACATTTTTAAATAGAAAATTACATATACATAAATGTTACTGTGCACAGCAGTATATAATTGATCTTTCCAGTTTCAGTATGTAAACAATGCAAGTAATTAATAAGTAAGTACAGTAATTGTAATGCAGACTTTATATACGCTGTTTCATATGGTAACATACAGAATGCACAAAGGATGGACAGGATTAGGAGGCATGTTTTGAAAACGGCTTACCTCGAATCCAATCCATTTTTGCATACGGACTAATACCTGGAATCATTTTGGCATATAAACCCACACAGTCACATACCATCACCACAGTTAAAGCAGTGCCTGCTCCCATTGCTCATTTGCTATCACATCTAATTTCTTATTTCCTTGTCACACTTCAGCTCATATCCAAAGCTGAAAAAATCATCCTCGCCCGGGCCAAGGAGGCTCATAAGCACATCCGTTTCCAAGAAGACTGACAGCTGCTGAAAGTAATTTTTTTGACAACCATACATATTTTTAACTATGTGGACTTTACATGATGATGAATGCGTACTTAGCTGGAAGAGAACGGAATGAAAACTTGGAACAAGTGTAAACTAGTTAACATGTCTCCTAATTTTTAGTTTGCACTGTAGCGCCCAAGATAATGTGGAATGCTGCTATGCATATAGACTGTTTTGGCAACATCTTTTTGATTGCTAACTTTTTTTTTTCTTTCTGTATATGATG
The DNA here is from genome assembly GCF_010015445.1 of Perca fluviatilis. Classification (NCBI taxonomy): domain Eukaryota; kingdom Metazoa; phylum Chordata; class Actinopteri; order Perciformes; family Percidae; genus Perca; species Perca fluviatilis. Next base: position 12,418,266 of record NC_053125.1, read on the forward strand.
TAAATATGATTGATTTGACAGTTCTCCCAGTTAAGACGTGGACAAGTCATGGCATTTCCTTGTGAGGATATTTGCCCCTTTTTGTTTTTTAATAAAAAATGTCATTATTTGACTAGTACAGTATTTATTGCCTGGTATTTATAACACAGTTGTGCTTTTTATAAAGTTTGTGTGAGCGGAAAAAATGTACCTCATAATGGGAACAATGGTAACAACTGTAAATGATTGTAGTTTAGATGGAGCGTTCGCCCCAGATTAAAGGTTAGAAGACTGGGTCCAAATTTGCCGATTCTGCAAAGTCAGATGTTTCAGTTTCAAAAATGTTTTATATACGCACCATTCATTAATTGGTGTGATAGACCATATTTAACGGTCTAACTCGTTTCACCAACGAAATATGAAATGTCTTCAGTTAAGTAGATTGCATAACACTCAACATGGCTGTGGAGTATCAGTGAGATGCTCATCAGTATAAAAATAGCTGCCATTACATAATCTCAGTATGCTTTATGGCTTTTTATTGGTGTGAAGGCAGAAACTGCTCGAGGTGATGGGTGCATCTCGCCATCGGCCTGGTCTCTAGGAAAGCTTAGCTTCTGCTTAAAACCATGCAGCCGAGTGTTTGGTTGGGGGGGTCCTCACAAATTCCACTGTCGGCCCAAGTCACCCCTTTGTCCAGAGAGGTGGTCCAGTACATCCTGGATTCTTCATTCCCATTGGAGATATGTTCCAAGCCGGAAACCTGAGTGGTGGCATCACAGTTGGAATGACAGACTGCAGTCTCATTCACTTTGGGACAAAGGCTACTGGGCCAGTCCATCGCTGCCTTACGGACAATGGGGAAGCGCCGCGGCGTGTTCCAAGTTTTGTAATCCTCCTTCATGGTAGTCGTTGCCTGAAAGGGCTCCTTGCTTTTCTCCATGGTTTGCTTAGACGGCAGGAACGGTTTGGTGCGCTGGCACTTGTGTGCCGTGTAGTCTGCGTGTGTCGTGGAGAGGAAGTTGTCGTGATCTGCCGGTGGACTGGATTTTTTGGCTTTGCCTTGGCCGTGGAACTTGTTTTCAAGGGACCAGGTCTTGAATTGCTGAAAGAATTCCCTGGCTTCGTCAGAGAGTTCTTGTTTCATGTCCCGAGCCACCTTTGGCTTCAGGGGCACAGCAGCCTGACACGGCAGACCTTTGGTTTGGCACACAGGCTTCTCCGTGCGTGTCCTGGGCTGCACTGGATGTTTGACATAATCAAATCTGTAGCTGGTGACGCTTTCAAAAGGTTGTGGTTCATGGGAGTGGCCTTCTTTGGAAGCGTTGTCTGTGGCACCTAATCCTTCGTTGGCTCTCAAGCTGTCAGCCAGTTTAAATGGCTTTCGCTTGTTTGCTTTCCATGCTTGGAAATCCTCTGAAAATAAGAGAGTGAATTTTAATCAGGATGTGTATACTTGTTGTTTCATATTTCTGCAATGTATGACTCTACTGATGTTCAAACTGCTTACTTTGGTACACTGTTGTGTAGTCCTCCAACTTGGATGCCAACTGGTTCGCTACAAGGTGTACATGATTTTGTGTGGCGCTGCCGCATCTCTTGTCTTTGGGGGGCAAAGATGGCTGTGGGGCCTTTGGGGGATGTTTTATCCATTTTTGGGTCACATAGTATGATCTGAAACATGTTTAATGATGTGAGATTTGCCTTTTCTTTTTTCTTGCTTTTTAAAAAATCCAGGTAGGGTTTCAAACATCCACAATTCTCTCGATGCTCTGTAAATACAGTGCTAACCTAATTGCTGTCAAAAAAGAAAAGTTTGTAATTGGCATCACTCTGCCTCACCCACCAGGAACATCAGTCTTTGCCGTGAAGTTATGGTAGTTTTACTAAAATGGGTCTTGTGAGATTAGACACTTTATATCTTACCTAATAGTGGTCATGTCGTCACTCGTCCCCTTCGGTGGATGGTTAGGGTTGTGGCCATGTGGGCAAAGAAACCTCTCCTGGTACTCTGTGGTCATGGCGGCCCCTGGCTGGGCTGTCTGAGAGCCGGAGGGCTTCCTGGACATCAAGGCAAGGCAAGTTTACACTTTCACCAACAAGGGAATTGTGCTTTAACCCACATTAGACCTATAGAGACATCAAGACTAAGTACAATGAAACACAAGGCAATGTAAAAAAAAAAAGAAGAATGAGAAGATAAAAAGCAAAAATGGAATAAAATGCAAACGGATAGTGTCTGAAAGCACTTAAAATTGTAGGCATCTAGTTTTACAACCAGCATAAAGCCTTGTCAGAGTAAACCCGGATCAGACTTGTATATAATAAAATAAAATAAAAAATACCCTACCACTAGCTAAGTCAGATAATTCTATTGAAAATAGAGGAAATTTTGAAAAAATACAAGCAGGTGATTAAGCTAGTATTATGGATTTTCTTCATGAAAGGCCAACCAAAATAGCAATATTTCCATAAATAAAACATTAAAAATAGATTGGCTTACCTCACAGATGTGGCTCCTTGGTTACCGTTTTGCTGGCTTATGATTTTTGTGTGCATCGCTCAGCGGGCGGTGCACCCTGTGCGTTTTCTTTTCTTTTTTTCTAGGCGTCCTGTAGCGCAGGGTTGTAGCAGCCTGCTCTGTGACTCTGTGCTGCAGGGCAGACCTACAGCGTCTAAATTATTGACCGGAGGAACATGGGGAGTGTGTTGAACGAGTGTACACGCAGCGGCCGAGAGCTTCTAAAAATAAACACCAGTGGATTACTCTCTGATGCGGGCCGGTTGTCAAGGCGCTGCGAGTGATGATGCGCTTTATTTTTTATTTTTTTTTGGGCGCGCGAGGATTCCAAACCTCCTGTAGTCATGTTTTGAAAAGTATACAAAGTAGTCAATCAGCCTATGCGAGATTGTGTTGCTTTTACGGACTGTTTTTTTTTTTTTCTTCAGTTATGTTGCAACGTGACTCGGTCGCAGGACTCCATCTGTCACTTTGTAGTCATGTCCAAAAAAAGAGAGGGATGATGTAAGCACACCAACACACACGGGGGAAAGTAGTGACCTCGTGATCTCGTTCTCTTAATACATCCATGCGTGAACTACACATAGACAGTATACAGTATGTCGTCATGGGGATATGGCAAAGCACAAATGTTAAATTATGCATTATTGAACCTACAAGATCAAATGCAATGCTGTGTTTGTCCACTAGATGGCGTCCAAAGCTTTAAAGAATACGTATTGAGATGCCATTAGGTCCACAATAGAAAATAACAATTTTACTTTGGAGTATTTTCTTTGGCGGGTACATTAAAAGAATTAAAAAGTTTTTTGTTTTTGTTTTTTTTAATACATTGTATGTTAATATAATAAAATATTGTTGCCATCTGGCTTCAAATAAGAATTGGGCTTGAGTTAAACCATATATTTTATGGGTTACAACCACAGCTGTAAACTGGTCTTTAATTTGCACCTACATCAGCATAAACCTAGAAGAGGAATAAAAGAGATGCGACAGGAGAACTCAAGAAACCATATGCCTATACAATGGATCTGCCCTCATCTTAAGAAATAAACTAAACTAGCCTTATATATAAAACATGATTTAGCAAAATGCAAATAAATATAGTCAGCAGACAATAATTGTGAAAAGAACAGCAAGGAAAGTCAACCTGTCTAGTTATCAATCTTTTTAGATTGTCATTTTAGTATTTTGTACTGATGTTCAGTACTCTTTGGTTAATCTAAACCTTAGTCATAGCACTGAGTATTTCGTGTTTCTTATAGAACTTTATTGTTGACAGGGTGGAAAAGTCTCTGAAGCAGCATTTAGGCTGCCAGCGGCCTCATGGATTTTCAGTTGCAGGGGAAAAATGGATATATTAGCCGCCTTGTAAATGAATAAACTAATTATTGGATTCATTTAGCAAAACAGGGCTGAACAAAGGGAGTTAATGAGCTGTAAAAAATAGCATTTGTAGACACAGACCTTGATTAATAGCCTACCTGTTCAAAGTACCTGTACATCAAATGGACGCTAGTAACATTGGGTCACATTCATACAATTAACATAGTCAAAGCGAGATAAGTACTGGACATGCTGTCCATCTGTATTTTTAATAAAGGTTTTCTTTCCCACTTATACTGGCTGATTAGCCCTGTGCTCAGGTGGAGTTTGGGAACTGCATGAGATCAGAGGACTCGATCTACCAAAAACCCTAACGTGTTGCTAAAATATGCTAAGCTAAGCTAACAGGAGAGTGAAGGAGATGCCAATCAAGCAGTCTTTCGCCTGAAAAGGCCTCATCAGGTAAGATAACTAATATCACGTGTGCATTTACCATCTCCAAATCTCTTGGATTTTTCGCTCACTGTATGAAGCATTATTGGTATACAGCTGCACTCCAAGCCTGCAGATTATGCAACAAAACAATAACTTCAGTGTCTCATTTTCAATGTCTATTAATGAATTTAAAGTGCTTTAGGATTGCTTATGGTAATTTGCTTCTGACATTGCAATACATTAGTTCTCCTGAATGGATGTGGGTGTACTCAAAGTTTAGGAATGTAGAACTGTTAAGAGCTAATTTATTAATCTAATTATTGTAGAATATACTTTATTATTTGGGGGAAGAAAAAACTGCCCATATAAATGATCCGTCAAATCCACATTGATAACTCAGACCTGGACTGTGCACTCCACTCACATCCTTCGGTCTTTCTGAGTGGAGATCGCTTTTCAGAGAGAAACATTAAAATGCAAAAAGGCTGGAAAGTGGAACCTCAGAATAAGAAGTCAGCAGTGTGGGGAGGTTTATGGGTATTTGAAGTCCTTTCCCATTAGGATTTACTGACTGCACACATGTATGAAAAATTACTTCTCTATTCAGCGTCACTCAAAATACATTTTGGCATCTTGGAAACTGGTGAGCAGTGCAGAGGGATGGATGTTGATATTGCTGTTCATTAACTCCAAACTAGCTCAAAAAAGTCTGAATTCAAATTGCGTCCTTCAGTACTGTTGTAGAGGGAACCATATTTGTACTGATGCTTATCTGAGCCCCGTAAATATATTAGATTATCATTGTGCCATTCAGACATGGGCGTGTATTAGTATTAGAGATGGTCCGATACCGATAGCAGGTATCGGCTCCGATACTGCCTAAAACGCTGGTGTCGGTATCGGGAAGTACTGGAGTTTATGCACCGATCTGATACCACGTAATAAAGCCGTAAAGAAAATCTGCGTTAAAGTAGTTTATTTATGTTCTTTTTGCGTTATAACTGACTGTCAAACTGGATAATAAAAGAGAGTTCTGTGGCATTCATTGTTTGTGTTTGTTCATGTTTCACAAAGAGTTTAACCTGAGCCAGACAGACAACAAAGATAGAAATCATCGGTATTGGGAAGCAAAAAATGGTATGGGCCATCTCTAATTAGTATTGTATAAAATATTTACTCATTCTTCACTTGTGTCAGTATTTGAGATTGGAACCCTGCAGGAATTTCTCAGGACCATCTGACAGGGGGACTTTTACCACATATTCCCAGTGCTGCTGGGCATTCTCCGTGGCGCTCTTCTCTCTACATGATGTCCACTGAACCCAAGCGATCAATAAGATGTGCTCCTGTCTCATGTTTGACAGTATATCGAGTGCCTCTATCCACCCAACCCATAGAAAGAGAGCTTTTAGATTTCCGTGCGTTTTTACGCAGCGCCATGGCCACAGCAATGCGTTAACGTTGCCATACATTAAGTGCAGAACATACAGTTCTTCAATTGTAAACAACATATAAATCCCATGCATGATTTATTATATTTGCTGTATTGCAGTGCCCTTACAGTAAAACATGTTTTACAAAATGCAACTAATTGCCTGTTTACGCAGCGTTCTGTTGGAGATCTGACAGGAATACAGTATAACTGCACTTTATGTCAACTAATGGCAATTGTGCTCGACTGTAGGAGCGCAAAAGGAGCGGGTCAATAAATTATGTTAATCAGTCGGGGCAGATTGGAGGCGTGCCTGCACCTTGGAAAAGCTCCGAGTGGCAATGCTGTCTCCACTACACGCGCGCTGCCTTCGATTCCCCCAGCCTCTCTTTCGACTTTATTGTGCATAATAGCAATTCCCTCTGAAGCAGGCTACTGTGCGCAGGGCTCAGTGCAACAAGTTTTCAGGAGCCGTCAGTACAGGTAGACTTGATTTTGGCTGGAGCGGAGTGGCGCTCCACTCATCCTTCTGTCGCTGTCACCACAAGTCACTGTACGTAAACGCCGCGTCGCAGGCACACACACACACTCACACAAACACGCACACACACTGCACAGAGCAGAACAGTGTGCCATAAATTCGTGACTCCGCGCCAGATGCAGTTCGCTCCCAACAAGCGCGTGTAGGTGTAGTTAATATGGAGATCGCGGAGGCAAGAGGAGCATCTAAGTGCGTGGAAAAAATGGAGAAAGAAGTGGCGCCTCAGAAGCGACAACATTGCGGCACAACAGTGCTGAACATTATCTCGTCTTTGTGCTCAGTGGCGTCCATCGCCTTTTGCATTCTTCTGAGCATTAACACAGCTGATTTGAAGAACCGGGTTGTGGATTTGGAGAGTGGGAATGACGAGCACACCTTGATCCGTGCCCCTGGCTACTCCATGGGTCATTTTAATTCATTGATTGAACAAAGAGTGGATGAGCTCCTCTCACAGGTAAGATTGACTCTTGCACTTGCTTTTGCTAATTGTTTGTACGCTTTTACTTGCCCTTAAACTGACTTCCAGCAGCATGTGCATATGAATGAAAATGGCATTCTTTTACAATTTCAGCGCTCCTATGAACATTTTGTCAAGATTCGGACTGCCAGACAAGCAGGACCTGAATGCACCTGCCCTCCAGGTAAATTAAACTACTTTTCCCATAATGCATTCTGGACATGTGGTTGTCTGCAGGTGTGTGAGGTGTTGGGTTTTAAGCCTGATTGTGTTTGACTCACACCAAAGTTGATGTTAGAATGAATGGAAGCCTTCTGAATCAGGTCCTTAGTTTATTTCATTGAAACTGATCCCATGTGACAGTTTGCCTGGATAGTGTTGATAGTTTGGGGGGGGGTGTCTGCTGTGAAGGATGCAGACAGCTGACTGGCCATTACACTTAACCGAAAGAAAGGTATTTAACAGCGGCCTATACATAGAAGTGCTGAGAGGTTGTTTGACTTGTGTGATGTTGTCTGCTCACTTTTCCAATGTTGAAATTCACATTTCCCACCAGTAGATGGAAACATTTATTCCTTCAGTGTGGGTCAGCATTCTGATCATTTTGGGAGGCAGTCGAGGTCGGGCTAGTCAGTGCATCAGTGTGGTAGATGTTGCTCGAGGATGTTTCGAGGCAATGCTGTACAATTTGAGCTGTAAAATCAGTTTGTCTGACTTTTAAATCGTACTATGACATCTACTATTGTGCATCACTGGTAGAAACCATTGGGAGAAATCAGTCAATGCTGCTTCTCAATATGTGATTGACAGGTCCAGTAAGAATGAGAAAATCAAGAGGAAAGTTTAATATATATATATATATATATATATATATAAAAAAACAGCGTGTTTTTTAACAATATGGATGCAAAATTTCCACTACACAAGCTTGTATCTAATTGTGATGTAAAATTCAGGTGCAGTTCAAAATTCCAATAAGTCAATTAAGACTTAGGAGCTGTAGACATTAAAGTCTTGCATCTCCATTTATTGTATCTTATAGCATTTTCAATCTGATGTAGGTCAAAGGAATATCATCTGTTGAATGAAAACCATGTATCTCCAATGTTGATGATTTTAAGTTTGTCAGATAAACTTGAAGATTTAGTGTTCCTTAATGGGTTGAGAAAACTTTCCCACTTTATAACGCTAAATAAACCATTTCGAAAATCTGAAAACGGGGATGTTTTCCTCAACGCATGAACAGTTCAAATATCGGAGATACTTGTTTTTCATGGGACACAAATTCATATGGTAATTTCTTTAAAATATTTATATTTGAAACATTTGCTCCTCGTCACGATTTGTGCTGTTTTTCATGTCCACAATCCTTTAAAAAAAAAAAAAAAAAAAGTCTGCCACTGACAATCCCCACTTCCCAGAATACCAAAGGCTTGTCAAACAGGATCATCAGCCCCTCTCAATTCGGTTAAAAGGAGTCCATGAAATCAGAATGAAGTGTACTGTTTTGCCTTTGTAAATAACACGTCACTGTGCATTGGCAGTGAAATGTGCTCTCAATGAGGCACATGTGAACATTACTGTTGTTTCTGGTAGACTGCAGTGCGCTGGGTAGGCTACATGCTGCAGGAAACTGACATGTTTTCACAACTTTTGAAAGTCCGATGCAGGGGGATCTGTCTGTATGACAGCCTCAGTCAACTCCAGCTGGGAATGTAATACAGTAAGTGTGAACATACTGTAGGTGACCTCTCTGGAAAGGGCATGGTTGTGACATTGTGCAGAGTAGCCTTTTGTGGTTTTGATTTTTGGATAGGCAATCCAGGTGGCGGAAAGCATCTGTGCTGCAGGACTGAAGTGTCCTTGGGCAGGATGCTGTATCATTACAAAAGCCAGGGATGGTTCTGTTGTTGACCCTGATCTCTCTGTTGGGGGTACATACAGCAACACAATCAAAGCATTAGTATCATAATCAGACATAGGTGAAAGAAGAAACAACAAGACTTGTGAAAGTAATAGTACGAAATGACTGCCAAATATTTATTTATTTATTTTTTTTTAAGTTTCCAAAAGTGGTTTATCAATTGCAAATGAGTCATCTGCTGAGTGGAAATGCCTGAATTAATGAGCCACAAGTACTGAAAGTATTAACCATAATGAGACTCTCACAATCATGCTGCTCTCTGTTCTCAATCCCTATCATATGTCTGCTATTTGTTTTCCTTCCACCACATCTCTGTAAAGGGCAGAAATAAAACAATGAAAACATTTCACATCAAATGAAGCGCGACGACGCTAAAACCAAGGCGGCACTGAGCTCCATCTTGGAAACTGGCACTCAGATGCTTTATGTCCAGTACTTATTCCAATTTTCTTTATGTTTTAACTATGGTTACATAGAAACACATACATCATTAGTATACTTTGAATTATTAGTATATTTAATATTGTAACAGCGTAAGTGTATTACTGTACACATGCAACTTCTACCATACTTTGTTAATGCTTTAGTTTGGAGTGGGCTTTTTCAGGCCACATATCTTTATATGAATGCTGAATGGGTTCACTCAATATTTATCCCCTCTTCTGTCTGGGAGACAGCCTGTGGCACAGTCACTCAGATGTGGCTCCTTTTTTTTTTTCTTTGAGGAGAGGACCGTAATGTGCTTTTCACAGTCTTCACTTTATTGCTGTCAAGGAAGATGGAGTGGTTGCAAAGAGAGAGCAACGGTCCATATAGCTTTAGGATATTTTATAGGGTGTTTCTGAATCATCGGAAGTTTGTACCATCTTTTATCAGACAAAGTCATGAACTTAAAGTATATTTTATTCATGCTGATGTAATTCTTGGTTAATGAAGGTAAAGTTTTAGTTTTTTTTCTGGTGCCATTTGTCATTCTAACAGTGTCTGGTATTGCTGTCATTTAGCACTCCGTTATTAGCCTCTGAGTGACTAAAAGCATTTTCAAGCCTTGGCTGTGATTGGGTTTTGCATCTGAGAGAGTTTTTGGCTAGTGTCATGGCTCTAGGGATGCCAGTGTTGGTTGTTGGTTGGGCGGTCAACCAATTTGGTCCCGACTGAAATATTTTGGATGGACATGAAATGTTTTACAAACATTCACTGTGCTCAGAGAATGAATGTAACTAACTTTGGTCATCCCCTGACTTTTCCTCTGGCACCACTAGCATGTTGACATTTTTGTTTTTGTTTAAAAAAAAAAAAAAAAAAACTCTGATAAGTAATGTCACTTGAGTCGGTGTCAGTTGTGGCTGAAGACTACAGGTTTAAAAATGGAAGACATCTGGTGGTGTGGAGTTGGTGTAGAGTAAGCTCGACAGACCTCTGAAGGCCGCACCTCATCTCTGCTTGAGGCTAGTGGCACGAGGCTACATTAGCCATGACTAGTATAACGCACCCGAATCTGCTACTAAACTGTTGGCGGTTTGAGTTGAACTGTGGGTAATGTAGACGCCAGGTTTTTACAAGCGCCACATTTTCATGTTGAACCCTTATCAGTTTTTCTGGACTGCACCCTGAGTTTGAAAAAAAACAAACAACGTTTTTGCATCATATATTTTGGTGTAAATAGTCATGGGTCTAAGGGAAAAGAAAACCTGTCAAACCAAGATGGTGTGAAATATCTGAAGTCACACCCACTCAGCGTGCCACACCGTGAAGCGATTCTCCGTCTAATAATCGTTTCAACATTGGTGGCATGTTTTGTTTTCCATTTTTGTGTACCTTCTCCTCCCCTGGGATCTGCATTCCAAGCAGGGCCTGTTGTTTAATGGGACTATAATAAACCGTGCAGTCAGCAAGCACTGGTGCTTTGCTCTTTCCCTGTTTACTCACCCAAACACCTCAAATGCCTCCTCCCCTATTTCCCCCTTTCCCACTCGGCAGCATTTCTTGATGTTAACGCTTCAAAAAGCCTGGCAGCTAAACACCGGCCCAAGTGCTCCTGAGAAAACATGCAACTTGTAATGTGCGGGACTTTGTTTTCCCCCACTAAACACCCAACGCTGGTTATCAAAGGCATGGGGGCAGCAGGGGGTCATATCAGCTGGCTGTTACGTTTTTATATTTCAAAATAAAACCAGAAGCAGATGCAGCAATATCAGTTTGTCTTGCTTAGCCAAGTTCAGATTTGATTCACATGAGCAGAGGCAAACCTACACACACACACACACACACACACACACACACACACACACACACACACACACACACACACACACACACACACACACACACACACACACACACACACACACACACACACACACACAGCCCACAGTATTCTCAACCTAATCACTCCTTTTCAACTCCTTGTGGCCAAGCTGGGCTCCACTCCCCCTTTTCGCCTCACAATGTGTGTAATCTCAGTGGCCTCATACAGTTACTGTTGTGCCAATCCCCTCAGATATCCTCAACTCAGTGGGCAACTGGTAATTAATCACTGAAAGCTTTTGAATTTAGCCCTCTGTGTGGTTTGGTGCTGGGAGGTTCCCTAATGGCCATGTAATTACTGAGTGCTAGGTAAAGCTAAGCAGACTTCCAGGTAGCCACTGCGGCCAGCTGCTTTTGGTTAGGTGAGTCAGGTTAGGCTGCCTTTGTGAGCGACTGAGGCCGTAGACAAAAGCTGGAGCCTGGGAAGCCTCGCCTGGAGGCAACGGTGAATGGGCAATAATGCTTTCGATTGCTGCCAAATAGCTTAAAACGGTATCTACATATAAATCACGAGCATAATGTGCTGTACTCGTATTATGCATGAAGAGCTTGACTCGTTCAGCTCAGCTTTTGCATCATGCCCAATAAATTAACATGACGTGATTTATCACGATGAATCATCAGAAGGGGTGCATTTGCTCTAATTTTCAATTCTCACACAAGGTTTATTATAAAGGGCAGGATGCTGGAAATAGCACAGATGGTCTCTTTATACCTTTTGACACAGCAGGTTTTATGGGAGATGATGGGGCATGCCAGCTGAAAGCACTTGTAATGACTGTGGGGTTTGAAAGGGTGGCACACTTTTTCTCCTTTTTTACTATACGTTAACCTGAGGGGACACTCTGAATGGAGAGGAGATGGCATGATTTTTATACATGGATGTCACACTGGAGATTGAAGTACCTCAGGCTAGAAGAAATAGGGACCGGGCCAAAGGAATGGAGGAGAATGAATTGAAACACTCGTGCCTTATGGTCCGTCTCATGTGTCCTTGAACATTTCCTGGCGGTGATCCTCCGATCATCATTTTGTGTGGAATAAAGTAGGAAGTTTGGAGATCCTGTCTTGGCAGCTCCCGTGGTTACTACTTGGAGTTGAATGAAGGGTTTTCCATCACCACAACATAACGGCGCACACACCCCACAAATGAATAAAATAATTGTCTCCCATTTTTATGTGACATGCATTTGCTCCAATAATAGGCAGCGTTCGATAGAGAATAAATGGTTTCCCTTTAGGGTTCATTGCACTTTCTGCATCATCAAAGCATCAAGTTGGACAATGACATTCAAACTGTTAGAGGTGGAGCAAAATTATTCCAGTGTGGTTTTGTGCCTTTTTAAGATAGTGCTTCAATAAGCTCTTTGTCAGTGGATGGTCACTCAAATTGTTGGATTAGAGTTGAATGGTTTCCTATTTGGATGTGTTGCTGTAAAACGTCTTGGACCTCTATGTATCTACTGGGGTATGATGTTTGAGAGAAGGTGTGGTTCTTTGCAGAGTATCCATTTTGTAGTTTTCTCATGTAGATGCTGTCTTTTTTACTCCTGTGTGGAAGCAAATTTGTTGTTTAAATATTGAGAGAAAGAATTAAGAAGACTCATTAGCAGGCATGTCAAGTATCTGAATGTCTGCAACTTTTTAAAGGGTCACACGCTGTAACCTCCAGTGCATGAGGGGACTCACTGCTGTTGGTTCCCTTTGATACTCCTTCTCCCAGGATCCACTGCTCCTCTGTCAGAGCTGGGTGGCAAATCTTCCACAAAAGACGACTCATCTGCTGGGTGCCCTCTGACACTGGATTGAAAGTTCCAGTCATCCTCCTACTGAAGTCTCCTTTGTGATGGCTTAAGTTCACCCTTCCCTTCCCTTAGCCCACATACTCATCCCTGACCCACCAATATTCAAAGAGACTTTAATAGACAAGGGCAACCTTTTCCTATGTGACACCCTTGTGGAACAGCTGGTCTACTGTTCAATATGGTGATTTTTGTGAATGCAATGGCCACTAAAAATCTCACGGTTCCCTTTCAAGTTTTTGACTTCTAGAAGCACTATGAAGCCGTTTTTCTATGAGTGGGTCCCTGTTTTCTTTATCTTGTGCGAGTGATGTGATACACATGGCTCCCAATGGTTTCACATAGTTCCAATGACTTACAGGTGCTAGCTTGTGAGCATCGATGTAAAAGATGTAGGATTTAAAATATTTAAAAAAAATGACTATGCAAACATACTTGTTTGTTTACAAGAAAACTCTGCAGGGCCCCTTTTTAATAATTCAATTTCAATTCAATTTTATTTATAGTATCGAATCATAAGAGTTATCTCGAGACACTTTACAGATAGAGTAGGTCTAGGCCACACTCTATAATTTACAAAGCCCCAACAATTACAGTAATTCCCTCAAGAGCAAGTGGCAAGGAAAAACTCCCTTTAGGAAGAAACCTCAGCAGACCCAGACTCTTGGTAGGCGGTGTCTGACGGGGCCGGTTGGGGGAGTGATGAACAGTGGCGATAATAGTCACATTAAAGATAATGGAACAGTGACTTCGAAGGTAGTCGTTGTAGTTCATGTCATAGCAGGGCACATCGTGTCATACTGAGTAGACTACTCCGTGCGTATGAACATCACAGCAGGGCGTTGCGGGATGAAACGTGGCGCTGCAGAGCATGGGTGGATGCGGTGGACGCAGCGGGACGCGGCTGGACATTGCAGGGAATCGCAGAGCTATTCCCTGCAATGAAGAAACATAAGGACTCCGGGGAGTAAACTCCCCAGAGCTAGGTTAGTAACAAGCAGTTCTGGGACAGGATGCATACAAAAGGAAACAAATGAAAACATTGATGAGAGGCTGTACCGGCCTGCCTCCCTCTACTCTCACTATATTATTGATTATATGATAAACAAATCTGATGACTACGAAGAGAAGCAGGTGGGCCGGGTTAGGCGGACGCTGCAACTCCTCACTCCTTAACTATAAGCTTTATCAAAGAGGAGTTTTCAGTTTACTCTTAAATGTGGTAACGGTGTCTGCCCCCCGAACCCAGACTGGGAGCTGGTTCCACAGGAAAGGAGCCTGGTAGCTGAAGGCTCTGGCTCCCATTCTACTTTTAGAGACTCTAGGAACCACAAGTAACTCTGCATTCTGGGAGCGCAGTGCTCTAGTGGGACAATAAGGTACTAAGAGCTGTTCTAGATAGGATGGTGCTTGTATAATCCAATATATTGTATTGTTTTCCGAGCCAGTCTTACTGAAGGTACCCCGATGAAACTTCTGATACATTGTCAGTATTTCCTATATGTGAAGCATAATTGGCATGATGCTAGCAAAAAGGTCAAATGTGAACTAAATTGTACATGCTCTCTGATTTAGAACGCTATTAAGCCCCCCAATGCCTGTCTCCATGAAACAATTCTTATTTCATTCGTTTTGAATGTAAGAATAATTTTCCAGTGTCTGTCATCAATTTCAAATCACCAGTAAAGCACGACGATGCCAGCGTTCACCCGTGTCATGGAACTTCTGGGCTCCAGACAAGCAAAGACAGCTAGGGACCCCTGAGGCGCTCCCCACATGCTCTCCTACACCCCTCCCTCCCCACTGCCTGTGGCTTTGTGCCCCAGGCCTCTCAGCCCTAGCAGACATGGAGGATGGGGGGTTAAGGGCACAGATGCTGCTGCTCTGTACTCCATCAGCCTAATAGAAACAGGCACTACAAATAAAACAGGCTGGTGTGCAAAAAAAATGAACCATTGGGGCATGCCACGGCAGGAAGCTGTGCTTTTGCCAACGTGTGCCTGACATGCAAACTATGGTCAATATGGTCTTGCCACCATTCATGGGCATCCCTAAAAATATGTCTTTAATTTTGAAAACAATGCATGGATGGCGTTTGTTGAGTCTGTTTATTTTATACGTGTGTATGCCTCATTTACTGTAAGTCCACAGACTGAGGGCAGCATTAGCTTAGAGCTGTTCCATGTTATGTTCAGTTCTTAAGTCCAATGACTGCTTACCACCAAGTCATTTTCATTTTGAGCCCAAACCTGCAAGGGAGTGTATGAAAATTATTTTTCATTTTTTGGGGTAGGGTTTGGAGCCTTCACACTTCCCCTTTTTAAAAAAAATAAATAAATAAATAAAATAAAATGCAACACCTGTGGCCGGTTAGCTCAGTTGGTAGAGCAGGCGCACATACAGCATATAAAGGTTTATTCCTCGATGCAGAAGGTCCGGGGTTCGAGTCCGACCTGTGATGGTTTTCCTGCATGTCTTCCCCCTCTCTCTCCCCTTTCATGTCTGAGCTGTCGGCGGAAATGCCCATTAAAAAAATGCAACACCTTGCCCCAGATATCTTAAAATGATACATCAAATAGTATAAAGTATTAGTATAAACTTAACCATTGACTACAAGGCAAAGCAAATTTAGATGATGTATCCAAATTAAGAAAATGATCTTAATAGAACATACATTTTCACAATTTGCGCCATCAATTCTCACATTGGGAATGAAAATGAGCCCAATATATTACCTATTATACGGCAAACAGATGTTGGCATCCCGTTTACTAAATATTCCATCCATTCTCTATGTTTGAACCATGAGCCACTAAATGCATGTGTGAACTGGGCCCAAGCACCGCCTCTGGCTTGTGTTGATTGCATACGCTGGTGAAAAAAAACTCAAAGTCAACCCAACTCAATCACTTATGTAGCTTAGCGTAAATTCTTTCAGTGAGACTTCAATAACTTTATCACTTTTCTCCTAAACTAGTCATCTGTTTTCGATAGAGAGTCGATTTTCAGTTAAACCAATCAGATTCTGCCTCGTATTTCACAAGCCAGTCACAGCAGGACATCCATGTTTTAAATCTGTTCTCTCCTCTGCGGCTGTCTCTCCTCTGCGGCTGCTCCGCTTCCACCTCCAGGCATCTTCACCCACGGCACTCTTGGTTTTCTTCCGGCTGACCGCTCCCTTCGACTCCTTAGTTCTGGTCTTCGTGCCCCTTTCACCACCACCAGTGTCTAGACTCCATCGGGGATATGGTCGGGTTTTCCTAAACCCTTTAAAATATATCTATATTTTATACGATGGAGTCTAATCTCCAAAGACTTTGTACGATTCATATTCGTTTCTCAACATGGGCATATCTGTGTCAGGACTTTGAGACAGGACTGTTGTCCTCTGCATATTTCAAAATGCACCCTTATGAGCCATGGTGAACATGAAAGCCACCTTTTTGATATAACCATTAGAGCTCTTTTTTTTTTTTCTTTTCTTTTTTCTTTCATATAATGAATCTCACAAGGAAAGTTGAAAAGTTAGCACAACAAAAAATCCTTACACCCCAAATCCTTTTCTACAGTCCCTAAGCACAAGTCCATCATCTACTGTAGATGGATTCTCTTTCTTTCTGAATTAAAATAGCAATTACTGTCTTTTGTTTAATTATCCAGGGTTTAAAGCCAGTTATATCAATCTACACCTAACACAGCATTGGCAGTTGTCCTTTTGGAGCATTTATTTATGGCATTTACCAGCGCTAACAATTTGGAGTACCGTCTTTTCAATTTTCAGACCATTTAGTCTCAGCAATAACAAGAAAGCAAT
This sequence comes from Perca fluviatilis, assembly GCF_010015445.1. Lineage (NCBI taxonomy): Eukaryota > Metazoa > Chordata > Actinopteri > Perciformes > Percidae > Perca > Perca fluviatilis. The sequence goes on from NC_053125.1 coordinate 12,434,804, forward strand.
CCTTCAAGCTATCCAAATACAGCAGAGATTCAGGCAATTTCTCAAAGTGGAAAAAGTGATGGAGGCAAGCAGGGCTTGCCCAGTGGCTGGCCAGATGATGTATGCTTCCAGACTCCCCTGGGGCGCCACCAAGAGGTTGGACTCAAAGAAAACCAAACGTTCCAAACGGTTGGATCAGACTGTTGGTGTTTCCTGTCCACTGGGCCAAACACCATTAGATGTCCAGTGTGTTTATCAGTTAAGGGGACTCTCTTGTGTCCCCCCTCCCTTTCACTGTCCCCTTCCATGTTCAAGATGCAAGAATGTCGGTCTTGCTTGAGATCTTGTGGGCCCCTCCACCACCATTCACCAGCGGACTTTCTCTTCCTTCTCAAAGCTGTGCTAAATGTAACATGAAATATGAGTCATGCTGTAGATCTGAGAGGGTAATAAACACATCGAGCAAACATTTGAGACTATGTGCAATCACAAACACGCTGTCGCACACCCGCTGACACAACTATCACAAAATATGCACACATAACACAGATGATCCCACACACATGTAGAGACACCAGTACCACAGACACATGCAGCCATGCGTGACAGTCCCACATTGCAGCTTTTGTAACTTGATCTATTACCAGCGGCAAAGCTTTTTGATGATATTGTGGTTTGGTTAATTTTATTTTCTAAATTAAGAGAGGGCGAACGCATGAAGAAACTGGATTGAAGCCGTTCATTCTCAATTTTCTCAACAAGCTGTGATGTTAAAAATGGCGTACAATGCGGTTTTCTAATCAAGGCTTATGTAACGGTATTTTCCCCTAATATTTATGAAAACTTTTTTGTCTTTCCCCTTAAGCATGTAATTAATCTAGAACATGCAGTTAAATAATCTGGCCCAAACAAACAATACAGTGCCCGGGGAGGTGGCAACTTGCCAATTTAACATATATGGGAATGTACATGCATGTACTGCGTCTGTTTCAGTAAAGATGGATCGATATGCATGGAGTTGCCTCATGGTCTGGTCGTAGCACAGACAGCCTTGCTTTCAGGGGCCCCTCCCATTGTATCTGATGAAGAAGAGGATAGAAACAGCTGTGTAAGCCACAGTTAAGGCCTGGAAAACCCAGCGGTGAGACAGGCAACCCTATGCACTTTAATTTAATTCAGCGGTCATTTGATATGGTCCAAGCAGGCTAGACGGCTGGTTAAATTGTAATTTTTGACAGCTTGATAAACGGCGCTGATGCTCCGTATGGCTGCTTGAAAATAGGGTTGTCTAATTTCTAGTCTTAGATGGACTGGTTTAAAATTGTCAGAACTTTTAATAAACTAACCTGCTTGCCTGTCCTTACTTTGATTGAAGTAGCAATTCTACAGTATTATGATTATGTAAGACTAGGCATGCATTAGTAGGAGACATGAACTCATGAAATAATTGACCCTGAACAGTGATTGTTCAATGATATCTTAGCAACAGTAACTAGGCACAGCAGGCTTTAGAGGCTTGTGTCTTATTTTTTAAGAATAAAATGGTGATGTATAGATTAATTGTGTTTTTCAGCTATATAGACTGCATAAAATATGGACATACTGTAGTCTCTGTGACGTTACCCATGTGTTTGTGAAGAGCCAAAATGAAGCTCAAAGTGGGCAGATCCCGGTGGCTCCAGCCATCGGCATCTTGGCTTGTAAATGATATATGTGCAGTGCTTAAACCGGAAAATTGACAGGCGTAGCAACGGTATCAGTCAATTGCAGCCAGCGAAAAGATCTTTGTGCTGACTTAAAATAAATGTGTGTATTCAGTGTTTATAGAAAAAACAAGTCGCAAGAATTGAAATACTTATACCGATTTAAAATTGAATTGAATTTTCCCCCTGTTCCAGTGCACACTGTTGAAGAAAGATGATCTCAGTTGATAATGTCATTTATTTGGATTCATGCTGTTCACTCTGAGGACGATGAGCTTGTTGTGTGCATTCATGCGCTGGTGCATGTTAGGTTTGAATGAATTAGGCATACTGAGTGGAAATGTTATGAGTTGTAAATCAGAATACCTCATACATATTTTATACATTTTCCTCTCAAAATTAATGGTATAATGATCCTTTATGCTGAATGTAACATCCAAATGATGCACACACAGAAAACTCAGCAAAGTTGCCTTTTAAGTGTTCTACATTCTAGTGCTTTCTAGTACACAAATGCATTCATTTACATAAATAAATTTTTTTTAGGACATGACCCAAACTCTACATACAGATTACTTGTTTTTATATGGGTTTTATCTCAGCTATGAGCTTTTTTTGTGATAATACATCTGCTCCAATGCCCGCGTACACAAAGTTTAGAGCAACGTTTAGAGCACTGTTTGAGGAGTCATCTTGTCTGTTTTGTTAGATTTGTTATAGCACTGATATAGATTCATCTTAAAATTCAGCTTATAACACATAGTGGCTGACAGTGTACTTCAGGTAGCAGAGCAGGGCATCCATTAATAGTGGGGAAAAAGTCTCTTTGGGCAAAATGATCTGCCAATGTAATGATGATAATGTTCTGAAACACAGATGTTGGAAACATTTGCCACTCTCTACCAATGAACATGACGTCTGCAAGGCCAAGTCTGGATCCAGGTTAATGAGCCATCTCCCATGAGCCTTGCTACTATCTCAAGCAGTTTCACATCTCGGGGGTTACTGAAATACAAAGTTAACTTCTCAACAGGGTTGGCAGTGTTGGTATGTTGGCTTGAGCTGGAAGTGCCCTTCATTTCACACAGAGCATTGCACTTACCACCTGCCGTGTCAGCTGCAGGGCGCTTCAGGTAGAACATGCACCGGATAAATTCAACACATGCTGGAGATTCGATGCATATACTGCACCTGCCCAGAAGTGTGGAAATATTTTATGGTGTCCAAATTTGAATGGTCTATTGTAGGTCCTGTATAATGCTAAATTAATGTATTTGTAGCCCATAGGGCTGGGTATCATTAAAACATTTTCGATACCAGTACAGTGACTTTGATACCGGTTTCAATACCAATTTTATAAAATCCATTTTAACAAAAATAAATTACACATTACAGCACAAATCTTTTTATTTATTTATTTTTATTTCTACTACATGAACCCTGTCTCTATGTGTAACTTTTTTTGACAAGGAACGTTAGACAGCCAATCACCAGCATTATTGGATCTTGGTAGAACCAAGCTGCATGCTTAGTGGCTCACTGACCCTGAGGAGATGGAATTTGTTATTGAATGACAAGGCATTTTTCAATACTCAATACCATAGAGGCAATTCGGTGGGTGCCTAAAAAGTATTGAATTCGGTACCCAGCCCTAGTAGCACATAGTCTCCTTGGGGAGACTAATAAAGATACTTTGACATTGATTTGATGGCAGTTTTAAATTGTGACCTAGAGCAACCAAATTGCCCTCTGTGGCACCTGTTGATGGACAAAGATAAGTTATGCAAAGTCTGGTACCTAATTGGAGCCATCCCTGCTCCTTAAACTTTTAACGCACTGTAAATGTTTATTGTCACATAAGTATAACCCCCCCCCCCGTGTTTTCACAGTTTGTGTGCAAATGAATGGATAGTCTGACGATGCAGCACACTAAGATGGTCACATAAAGATGCTGGGAAATTGACTGACTGACTTTTTGCAGAGACACCGCACCACTGGGTGATTATGACTTAATCTAGAGGTGTGTCGTCAAGGTTATTTCTTATTGTCAATCTCTGAAAAAAGAAATGGTGGTAGGTGATCTTTCCTTCATAGCATATAATAGTGAGTGTCAGCATGACTGATTGGAAGTGCTTCAGGTAGAAATGATCTCTTTCTCAGTGTTAAACACCAAAAGATGAGTGGTGATGCATCACCATGCCCTTGATTTTCAAAACAAAATCCCTCCTCAGTATTCTCCGTGCCTCTGCTGCCGCTGTTGAGCACTAGAGGCTTTTTATTTTTTTTATTTTAATAGCCATCGGAAAAAATTATAGAGAAGAGACATGACTTTACATGACGTACACAACAGCTGATTAAATATGACATGACATGCCAGTAGTTTGAACTTGCCACAGTATTTTTGGTGCCCAGGGTAAAATGGTGACCAGATTAGTATATTTTCCCCCATAGTGCCAAATGCATGTGTAATAGCAATTCAGAGAGTATAGAAAATTTCATAAACATACTGACACCCAAATTGACTATTGGATTTCAGCCTCAGCATGCATTCGCTGTCACCCTCAACATGCTTTTTCCTTTCATGCAGTATAATAAATGAGAGGGAAAGTCTTGCACAAGTGTGGCTTTGCAGTCAGATCCCCAGTGTGATGGACTTGATCGTGTACTTGTTATTCTTAAAGCAGTTATTCATGCACTATTGGCTATCCCACCTATGAACTTGGAGTTTTTGAGGTGGAGGTCAGTTGGCAGGAGCTGGCAAAGCATCTGTGTTACTGCAAATGTCAGGTCCCAATAATATGAGGGTGTAGGTTTCGTCTGAGTTAGAGCAGGGAATAACACGACATAACTCAGTGCAACTCAAGATTTAAACCAAAGAAATACAGAGTCCCATAGGAGGTTATGCGCTCACTTGCTTGTGAATGTCATACCCATAAATCTCCATCTTACCAGCCTGAGCTCCAGTTGCAGTTTAGGACAATGCTGCTGAGTTGAGTGACATGATATAGTTAATCTAGCCAATCCCTGCTGAAGTGGATATTAAGGGAATGAATGCAAATTCTTTTGGCTGTTCATCATAGAGTGAACACAATAAGATGGCTAAAATGTATATCGCCAACTGTTAAAATCTCACTGAAGTATGTGGTTGTGGCCTCTTGGTTGTCTTTGTGCTGGTGGTGGCAAGGCAAGACAAAGTCAATGTGTCGTATATGAACACTGTAAGAAACAAATCTGTAGAAAAACAGATAATGTCCTGGCAGGAAAGTACCTTTTTATTGTTGAGTTACGGACATTTCTGTTCATTGAAAAAAATCGAAATACGAAAAAACACCAGTGGAAAATCACTACAGAAAATTCCTTCATATTAACACCGTATATTAGCCTGTATTTCTACAGACTTTTTTTTTAACTGTGAAGCTACCTCCTGAGAGCTGCCGCCTGAGGCAGAGTGCAGTGCTGACAGAGGTCAGAGCTGCAGAGTTTTAGGTTGCAAACTGCCCCGCTGCATTGGGCATAATGTTTATACTAGCAGGCTTTGCTGAATGCAATCATTTTGAAGAAGCCTGCATAGCATGTGTACATTCAGTCATTATATGCAGAGTTGGATTGAGAACAGGGGTTCAATATTTTTTATTTGTGGTTACGCGCTGGCTTGTAAGAATAGCACACTAAGAGGCTGAGATGTGCTGCAAGTGCAAATGATCGTTCAAGGGCTTACAAGAGAAGAAAAATGGATTCATACTACATTTCTCTCTTTATAGTTTGCTGACACTCTGCTCCAGGTAAAGTGCTCCCTGTCGGCCTATTCTCGGATTAGCGTGTGCCGGCCAAAGTCAACACAAGAGGAAGTGGAGAAATGACTTCCCTCATTCACACCAAGACTGCTAATGCCTCACCAGATCTGGTGTCAGAGCAGTCAATTTGAGATGTATAATTTGTGTTCAACATAGAACAAATTTCAATCTGACAAGTCTCAGGAAGTAATTTTATTTATTCTTTTATTTTGTTCATTTCTGTTGGTGTAATACTTCTAAAGTTAAATTCATACAAAGAGGCTAATAGGGACAGAACCAATGCTGGAGGAGATAATGAAAATATTTTGAATAAAAGTTGATTGCACATTATGCAATCCTAAGCAAAGTCAAAGACAAATTTATGGCACAGGATCAGCATCTCTTTGCAAGCAAACCATCAATTGTTTCTATTGAAACAGTTGTACATTTATTTCCAAATTGTATATATTTTAAATATTGCTTGTGTAGTATTCAATTATTAGTTAATGTATATTGTTTCCTATTATTTAATGTAAATTCTGTATGTGTGCTGTGTGTCTGATATTTTGCTGCTGCAACACCGTTATTTCCCATTTTTTTTGGATCAGTAAAAATCTATCTATCTATCTATCTATCAAACCAACTGGACAGCAGTTGTATTCACAAAATGTTGAACTATTTATTTAAGACAACGATATGAACAAATAAAGGACAATAAACATGTTCCTGTCCAATCAACCCACCAATTGTTCCTGAAAATATCAATAAAACAAAAGTTTGGGAAAAGAAGAAAACAAAGTTCAGAGTTGTACATCCACAATACAGAGGCACACAACAGAAGGGTAACGACTGAAAATGAGGCAAATAGCTTGTAAAACAGGTAACGCAAAAGTCACCAAAACATCATCAAGGCACTGCTTGCCATCTCTTGATGTCAAAATTGGGTCATGTTCAAGGCCCTTCCCAACCCACCCGTGTTTAATTGCCATGTGCTAAAGAATTTCCCATGTGCACACAAACCAGTCAAGTCTGGTGCGGCCTAATAATTGTTCACTCAAATCGCCTCTTTGTGCTGCTGTCTGCACTTGGGCTGCCAGGATTTTTTTTCCCCCCTTTCTGGACTCTTCAAATGAGATCTCCCCATGCTTGCAATGATGGCTCAGAGCGAGCCATTGCAAAAATATTCTCTAATTGACGGGGCTTATCTGCTCAAAAATCCATTTGCTCCCCTCCGCTACTGTCAGCCACCGCATAGAAGACTTGTGTAGCTGTTTGACTTCATCCAGGAGCAAAGCTGTCTTTTACAAGCAATCTATGACGGACATTTATCCCTTCCTCTACCAGCGCAGCCCCTCCTCTCCTTCATCAAATCGCCTCTTTATCCTGGGTAAAGGCTCTCTGCAATTTCAACGAGAGGAGAATGGGGAAGCAAGCTGTTTGGAGTCTACAGCTATTGACTTGATTTATCGACTGGGCCAGACAAAAAAGTGACCGAAATGAAGCAGCAATGACAAACATAGAAACTGACCGACTCTGTTTAAAGCGGAGCAGCCTGTGTGTGTGTGCTGCTGATATGGATTCCCCAATGAGAAGGTTCAGGTCACTGAATCCCTCCTCAAACAGGCCTCAGAAAAAAAGATTTATTTGGATCTTTCTTTGCTTCAAAGTTGGAGGGAAAAAAAACAGGAAACAAACAGGGTTTTTAGCATGCTCTCTGCAAAAGAGTTTTCTGTGACTCTTCAGAATGATGAATTATATAAATGTCTTTGGAGGCCACATTAAATGGTTCATGAAAATAGCAGGCCCTCTGAGAGTTTACTGTGCCTTCTCTGTGTAGCGTGCTTTGATGATGGTAAATGGTACACAGTTTTATCTGCTGTGACAAAATGTCAAAGTCCTGCAAAGGATTCATCCTGAGTCATTTTCCCTGTGTTGGTGTGTTTTCTCTCCAGTGAGCCAGCAGTGTGTGAGTGTGACTTTAATGTTTGGTATTGTCTAGCTAGCTGGAATTTTACCTGCTCTCGCCTTATCCATTAGAAGCCTCTGAAACTCTAAACTGCCGCCGCAGAGATGAAGCAGGTCAGGTTTTTGCCCTATATTAATGTCTTAAAATATTGAATATGTCAGTTGGGTCTTGTAGCTTGTTTGTGTGTAGGTGTGTGTAGATGTGTGTGTGTGTGTAAGGGTGTGTATAGAAATTCAAGCTCAGGGCAGACAGACTGTTGGCATGGCTCCTAGTTTTTACCAAGAAAGCAGCCCCTGTCAGACTCTCAAAAACCCTGGGCTGGAGATGAAACAGAGAAGAGTGTGTGTTGGTGTCTATATGTATGTACTGTGTATATGTGTGTACCTATGAGCCCTGTGCAGCTTGCCTGCGCCTCATACTGACATTTCCAACTGGTGCTGGTGTAAATAAGGCCGCCAACCACAGCAGGTGTGGGGAGCAGACCTGGGAGCAGGGGAGGTCTGCGTCCCTTCAACCCCAGGCCACGGTGAAATCGTCCAGGAGAAGTCAATATTTGCCCTTGGTATCAAAGCCGGCACTGTTTTTTGTATCAAAAACCAGGCTGTACAGAAGCAAGCTTGTCCATGAATCCAGGAGATGTCTTGGATGCTATATACAACAGTTGCACTGGCGTTGCAAACTTGTCATATTTCGCGAAATTAGCATAAAACCCCTTCACCGTAATTTGAATGTTGTGGGAGTAGCGTTAATTGAACCATTTTCACTTTCTTGTCTCACGAAAACATTAGTGAACAGAACATTTAAAGGTGCACTAGTCAAGATTTGTATATGAATGTGTCAAATGTGAAAGATATCACCCGGAGGTCTGATTTTCTGAGTGTGATGTTGCACATTCTCACATCTTAGCAGTTTCAAGCTTATTTTTTTTTATCATAACCGATAGAAAAAGATGGCCAAAAGTTTAAAATACATTAGAATGATCCTTTTTTTTTTAGGTTTTGTTGCAACACCTCTTTGTCAACTTAACCTAAGCCAGTTTAATCATCTTTGTATAAAAATCTTAAATCTTGTCAATATCTTTTAATGGCTATCATAACCTCTTTTCTTGACCTATTTGCTATGAGAAAACCTACTTCTCAGTTTTCATACACGGAGCACACGTTTTAATTTCAAGTCATTCACAGCAGACCAGACTGCACTGGTGTCTGGGTCCATCCCTCCCTGTCTCTTGAAAGTGTGTGGAAAAACACTTACATGGCCTTGCTTTGATTTGCAGTGTGTGCAGAGGGGTTTCCATCACAGCCTCTCTCATGTGGTCCGCTGCTCGTGCTCCTGTCTGCTCATTGAAACCATCTCTCATGGCGCTCCAAGTCAAGACTGTGTCTTGACTCTATCTCAGACCATCGCAGTGGATTTTCTTTTTCAGGTTTACACAATTGCAGTGAACGAGTGTCTGTATATTTACTAAAGGAGGCACAGCTTGGTTAGTAATATGCCTCTAGAAAAGCAAAGAGACACCAGTAAGAAAGGATTACACATCAGGGATAAAATATTACAGTATGTTGGAAAATGTAGCAGCACACAGATTCCTAAAGTAAACAGGCTCTCGAAAACCATTACTCAATTAAACAACTGTAAACAGACCACATGAGTCACAGGCTTTGGTTAACACTTGGTGAGACACAGCAAGGTCCAGTTTTTTTTGTGCAACATTGGTTTTCACACACCTTCTTGCATGCAAAGCAAATCAGCCACACTCAAACTTTTAAGGTTCCACATTAGCAGGAGCTTGTGGTAAACAAGCCAAGCAGGGCACGGCTTGCCTGACTCTCCTGTGTTGCAGTCTTTTTTAGTGTCCTTTTATAGCCTCCTTCCTTCCTCCTCACACTCCACAGTCTTCCGAGAGGCCGTGCAGGCACACTGGGGAGTAAGGAAGTCAGCATGCTTCATTAAGTGAATGTGGCGCACCACGCATGTCACTGAAAACAACAGAGGCTCTGTTCAGGAAAGAAATGACACTTAGAAATAATAATGAGCCAGAAGCTTCCTTTTAAGGAATGGCTGATGGTTATGAGGCCTCCAGCTGGGGTTCACAGATTTTTATTTTATATTAGCAAGCTGGAAGTGTTGGAAAAGGCCTACTGCTTGTCATAAAGGGATGAATTGAACAGCATTTTTACTTATGTTATAAATAAGTTAACTTTATATGGTCTTTTTGGTCCACACCCAAAACTGAACACTTTTAATCAATTACTTTTCAGTATGTAATTTCCGGATACAGTCAATCAAGCAAGTATTATTTTATAGGCACACTGTTAATGTAAGTATCCCATTTGAATTTTGGTGTATTGGGTCATGTATCAGCACATATTTGAAGAATACTAGATCTCCCTGAAGAACAGGACAAACTTTAGCATTCATTAAATCTAGGATTAGCGTGTATCTACAGTATATGGCTGCCAAGATTGAGGATTAACACCTTTTACTAAAAATTAAGTGGTGGTAGGGATAGATGTCCACTAAGCTGACACAAGCCCGTGGGTTATATTTGGAATGTAGTCCAGCTGTAAAAAGTTGTCTTTAAAACTCGAGGCATGTGTTACTATAATACTACTATAATTATCAGAGCTTGAGAAAGTGCATCCGCTCTATTATCAATTAAGATTTTTCAGGTGGAGTTGATCAGAGTGATGCTGACATTTTATCAAATTAGTTTATTGACAGAAAATAAAGTTACCACAGTTTTGATAACCTACAGATTGTATGAAGATCCCTGTGCGGAGGGTTCTTGTAAAGTCACAAAAGTTATGTTTGGATTCGGCATTTCTAACCAAAGGTCTAACAAAAAAAACATAAACCATTGGACTTTGGACAATTTTTTTTCTATTATTTTCTAGACTAAATTAACCAATTATTCAAAGAAAAAAGAAAAACAAGACTGATTATTCAACAAAGCAAGTCATTGCAGCCATAATTCATTGAACTATAACAGAAATGATCCCACATTTAATTCATGTAAAAAGAAATTGCTCTGCGATTGTAAATCAATGTCTAGTGATGAATTATTCTGTCTGAACAAGATAGCACTTGCCCCACGTGCTTTGTGTACAGATTGAATCATGGTTTAAGGGGGTCTGGACGAGACTGAATGAATCCCCACAGACAGGTGCATGTCTGCGGCACCTTCAGGGTGGCTGTGCTGGGAGGGATTAGGGAAGGTGAGAGTGTTGGATCTCTGCCGCAAGGCTTGTCCCGGCTGCTGCTGCTGTTTAGCCAAGAAAGCGCCAGCAAAACAGAAAACAGATGACTGAGAGAGGGGGGAGCTGAAAAGGCTGGCTTGTATGTTCCTTCTGTTCTTTGTCTGTGTTTACCCTCGAGGGGTGTCAATAGGATATGGCTACCATGTTGCACATTATATTACCCGTGTTGCAGCATGCCGTGGTTCCTCCATTTGTCCTGCTTTGCTAGTTATTGTATCATCAGTCAAGCCCAATACATGCTGGAAAATCCAATAATGACTCCTCACCTACTTGTGTCCTAACATGCTCAATGCACCCCTCTGCTCTGATGCACTTAAACCCAACAATACCAGGCTTATGTAACACTTTTTGTTTGTGTCCCTGTGAAACTACAGATTGCCTTTTTATACAACACCTTGGAGAATGAAATCCTCAGTCTATCCCTCGAAAATATTCTAGTCCATCTTCTACTTAAACTATCATGCCTGTGCTCGCTGAGGACATTTTGACAGTCCACTTGCCTTGCAGCTGTGCAGTGGTCCATATCAAAGTGGCTGTGGCAAAGCCTGACAACCTCAATTAGGACTTCTGTGCCACCTCACACCACTTTTGCACTGGGTAAATTGGTTCCTGCCCTAATCTTGCAGGATCATGTTATGTTATGTTTTCTCTAAGGATTTTTCAAATGATTTTTATGTCATGGTAATTTATTTTTTTTTTTGCTACCCCAAAGCCAAAAGCTTAATCTCCATATCCTTAGAGGTTCTACTCCACTGGCTGCAGGATACTGTCTGGGTGTTTTCTTTCACCATCCTGAAACAGCTTGAAGCGATAAATATCCAGGTTTGTGCAAGTGGCAGCTAAAAGAGAGCACTGCCCCATGATGGGTTTAATATAAAAATACTTTATGTTCAACCAGGGCTGACAAATTAAGTCAAATTATCAATCGGAGGTCAGAGTACTGTACTGTAGCAGCTTGCTATGTTTCTCTTACAGAAATAGACTGCAGTTAAGCTCGCTGTCCATCACTCACATCTCCGTGGTCAAACCAGCCGCCGCTTAAGTTGGAAACAGACACCGGCCAAGCAGAGCGAGATCTCTGTGACCAGAGCAGACATAGTAACATCGCTCACAAAACAATGTCTGATTATTTAAATTAAATGAGCTGGTTTGACCATGGAGATGCAAGAAATATGCACTAGTCCACACAGGACCTCCTTTCTGTATTTACTTTATTGCTCCCGTCCCAGACACATTCTACCAATAAGAGGAGTGAACGTTCTTGCGTGATTTGTAATGACGCATTTTGACACGCTTGGATTTTTCCAGGTGTGAAACCAAACTAAACCAAGGGAAAATCGCTCCAATTTTACAAACTCATCAACTGATTCAGACCAAAGCAAACAAACTACAGGTGTGAAAACGCCCTAAGATGTTTAATTGGTGCTACAGTTTGGAATATTGGACTTATGCAAAGATGAATGCAGGCTGGTGGCTGAGCTCCAGGTTGCACTGACCTTAGGTCACCACACACTTGTATACAGTACCATGGCATCATGTCAGCCACTCAACTTTGAAGAGATTTGCCAAAGACTGGACATGCAGGTGGGTGGGTAGGCAGGCAGGCAGGCAGACAGACAGGGAGACTCTGCTGTCTGGCACCACATTTGATGACTCCCCAAGCTCATCTATCAATCGCCACCTTTCCAAATACTCAAGGCTCTTTGGAGATGCCACAGATACCACGCTCTGACGTCAACGCTGACAAACAGAAGGGGAAGTTGGGAAATGGCTACTCACTTGTTTATGGTCTGATGCCCTCAGAGTGGACAAGGCCTTTGACCTTAGAGAGCTGTCGTCAGAATTGCGAGGCAGGCAGCAGAACAACACTTGAGACTAAAATAGTAACAGGGAGGAGAAACATGAGATTTCTGCCCATCTGTTGCGATGCTTAAGTCCCAGAGAGATGGTGCTGAAAGAAATCTTAACAATACTATTTGCAGTATCTGCATTGTAAGATGTATCTGCACTGTACAGCATTATACAGATAGTTACGCAGTTGTGCTTGTTGAAAGAGACGGTTGATGCATGAGCAGGTCAAAGTTACTGGAAGGAGCCCACACGCTATAGTAACTGCTCCAAAAAGGTTTGGGGAATGAGATGCATACCCAACAATCCAACCTTTACATTTCTTGGAGTGTTGGTGAGGTGGCAAAGTGAGGTAGGACATTAGTCTCCAGCTGGCTTTAAAACCTGAAAACAACCCCGGTCAACTCTCCACACCAGGTCATTTCAATAAACACCAATGTCAAATTTGTACCTTTTACAACTGCATTGGATAAACTGACTCTCTCTACGTACATTTTGAATTGTTCTGGCTGGTGCACACAATATATGGTTTCTTCAAATGGCCTTAAATAAGCAAACTACTACGAGATGCCAGTTTTTCTGTCTCCGTCAAGAAAGGCCAAGAGACATAAGTGTCATGGGTTATATAGAAGATGAAGTGTTATTTAGTTTTTTGCCTGAAACCAAAATAGAACGTTTGCCTTCTTTGAGCATACTTTCGTTGTTTTTTTTCTTGTGAATGTGGTACAAACCTTGGCCTATAAAACATTTTGTAAATCTTGTGGAACCAGTTCATGTGCTATGCCTTGAAGCTGCAGGGACATGGATTATCTTCCTCCTCAGCAGTCATGTCCCCCTCCATCCTCTTTTTCTCGCTCTTAAGTTACGAGCACCGTCAGGCCAAAACACACTCTTGTACCATGGGATTGATGGGTGCCAGCGGCTGCCCCTTCTTCTGGGAAACATCCCCTTGAATGAAGGCTTGTGGTGAAATGTTTACAATGTGGGAACTATTAGCAACCTTCAGGGAGAAACAACCCAACGTGGTGTAATCAATACTACTTTTGTTTGTTGAACCCACACACTCAAACCCCAGAGTCCTCAGCTATATGGCCCATGTTAAATTTTGCAGCGAGGCAGCTGCTTTGTGTATCTGATGTAGTGAAGTGTAATACTAGAGTTGCAAGAACATGTAAATGGGCTTAGCGATGGCGTCTAGCTTAGCGCTAGAACACGACTGTAACTCTGGAATGTACTAATCAGGTTCTTGTTACTAGCACCAGGCTAACCGGAAAGACTAACCGGAAAGGCAGTAACGTATCAAAGCTTCTAGGTCTATAATAGCTATGTCCCCAGAGGCCGACTTTTCTGCAAATCCATCCTCTGCAATAGATGCCAGCAGGGAGTATTGGTGATAATGGGAGCTCTCAATGAGAAAACCTGTTGTGCAGAATGCCTGAATTAGTACCCTAAGTTAAGCGTGTATATTTCTGTGTCCATCCCCATTTGCAACAGCTGTACATGTGTACAACATGCTACGTTTCCGTGTGGGGACATGTCATGTGGTAAAGACCCACCAAACCCTGTATACTGGGTCATTCAGCAACACCTGCTATTGGAATTTCAGGATCAACACTCATGCCAGCAGCTGATTTCCCCCTTTTTGCTCAAATCCCAAATGTATCGGGATGATTGATGGGTTGAACACATGCTGAGTAACTGTTTATCCTAGGCATCATCTCACACCTTCTTGAAATTAGTCTCTCATGTACCTTTGTTGTATTTAGCCTGAAGCTCGCTCTCTATTGCACACGGTCTAGCAGGCACCCAGTAAAAAGTGCCATGCACCTGTTCCTACTTTGGCTCCCTCCGAAGTCCACAACAACTGGGTTCAATGCTGATATCGCTGGGACTGAACTGAGACCAGTTTGCCAATGGATCCCCCGTAATTTTCTGTTTTTCCTAACAAATGTCCCTCAGCAATGTAGGCATTTTAATCTGCCTGTGATGAAAACTTTTTTTTTTATTCATTCAATGTGAGGAGTCCAACGATGCATAGTTGGACTCCTCACATTCAATTTCACACACGGAATTGAAATGCAGCCTTCTTTTTACTGCAAGGATTAGCGATAACCTCAATGGTGTTAAAGAAGCAATTTCATGGAAAAGTACAGCGAGTATGCATCTGCTTTTAAGTTTTCAGATGCCTTCAAAGCAGGCAGATGGGTTATGTTTAATGAGGGTAGTCATTGATCTATACTGGCAGGAAGGTTACCTGTCTAGTTAGAGCAGTACAATTACTCAGAACATGATTTTATTCATTCATTCACTCTCAATAAAGTCATTGTGGCACGGTCAAATAACGCTTTTGTGTATAATTGAACTTGGGGGGGTGAAAAACGCTACATGGCAGATTGGTTTTCAACACTACTTATACATACAAGGTTCATAAATATACAAGGATTTCTTTTCATAGGCAGGCCTGTTTGTATAACTTGAACATTTACAAGGTGGACACGATGTCTTTCAGTAAATTTAATTATGTAAGTATTGTACTAACCTTCATGAGTTTGAAACCTCAGAAAGACGCCTGGAGAAGCTGCAATTACGTTTTCAGACGAGGGAGGGCATGGTGATGTCGGCCAACTAGGCGTGGACAGCTGTGAACATGAGAGCCATAACAGTAGCTGTGTACCTTTCCTTTTTTAGCAAACTTACTTTTTGATACTACGGCCATGTCATGTGAGTGTTGAGTATGAATTACAGCCCAATATTTAATAACAATCACATGGTCAGTGGGTCATCCAAGTTATTATTGGATTACAATTATGTTAAAGGTACAGTAAGGTGCTCAATCATTCATGTGCAATAAGAACATATATTTTAAAGATGCACTATACTGTATGATACTATGTTGCACAGTAGTTTATTCATGTGATTCAAGCTTTATCTGAAACAATGGAACAAAATGTAAAATGTTTATATAATTCAAATGTCTGAATGTTTTATTTAATTTAATTTGTAGTCAGAATCTCATGTTGCAGAATGTCACAACTCACCATACATACCAAATGTATTTAATATTATTTTGCTGCTTTGACATTGTGTCACATTATTTGATGGTATTACTTTTCTCCTAATATGGTCCCCTCACAGTATGATTTTTTTTCCATGGGTGCTCAAAGCTGCACACTTATGTCACTGACATTGTTTTATTTACATGATTCAATGAACTTAACAGCTACACTCTTCACAGCAGCAGCCATGCCGTCTGTCCGTTAACGTGCACTAATAATTGAAAACTGGTTCTGTGCCTGAACTATGCACTACAGCCAAATCAATCCCCTGGCAGTTTACTACACCTTGCAGCTGTTGACAGTTGGTTGGCAGGTATATGACCTGTGGTTTGAAGCGGCAACACACGTGTTTAATCCCTCAAATAAAAAAAGCTCGGTGCTTGTTTACCACTTTGCTCTTGACACAACAAATGTATATCACCAATACAAGAGACTGCTGTCAACTGTGAACCAGAGAAATATAGCTCCTTATTCTGGTCCAACTTGAAAATCCTGCTATAAAATTCACGTTAAGTATGCCGTGTTATGCAAATATTGATATTTCAGGAGAGAGGGTTTCCTCAGGGAGCTCTAAGCACATTGTAAACAAGGTCAGATCAATCTGGCCGGTTAGTTCTAAACAAAGTCTCAGCCTTTCGTCATCATGACATAAGATAGACGCCGATGGTCTTAGTAAGCCCTGTCTGTAAACACTGGTGCACCGAGACTGGACAAAGCTACGCTCTGACTCTTGAACCAGCTTGGTGTTGTGCTTGGATTTAAAGTTGTATACCAAAGGCAACTGGAGAGAAAGTGCCCGTTGTCTATGACTACATTGCACCCTGGAATACCTCCACCCTTTCTCAGAACACTACCTCATACAGTACACTGCTGCCAGCCAGTGCTGATTTTATACAGTACATACAGCCTCTGGGTTTCTGTATTTGATCAAAATGCATCAGTTGAAACACGAATTGATGGTTTACACTTGTGTCAGGTATTTTAAAAACTAGTTAAACATTTGGCACAATACACTTATTCGCTTTCTAGCCGAGTTAGATGAAAATATCGATACTATTGCATCTGTCCCTTAAATATGAAGCTACTGCCAGAAGACGGTTAGCCGCTAGTTTAGCTTTGTCTAATGGTTAGTAAGTCTTTCTACCTGCATCTCTAAAGTTCACAAATTAATGCCCGCTGTTTTGTTTGTTTAATCTGTACCAAACCCAAGTTGTGGCTTTCTGAACGGGTTAATTTGTGACCTTATTCTTGATATTATTACTGTTTTACAGAGCCAGGCTAGCTGTTTCTGATACTTATGCTAAGCTAAGCTATGTGGCTGATGGCTGTAGCTTGTGTGTGTATGTGTCTGCTATATGTAGCTGTAGCACATTTGATTGACTGACATTTGGTACAGGTTATATTAGTGTTTGATGTTGGCTCTTTTTTATAATTGTAAATCAGAATTTACTATGTGTTGGATTGTTCACCCACTAATGGGGAATGTGAGCTGGGTTTAGACCGTCGTGAGTCAGGTTTTACCCTACTGATGATGTGTTGTTGCAATAGTAATCCTGCTCGGAGTGTGGGTGATAGTTTTAAAGGGTAATGCCTAAATGGGAGCTGGATCAGGGATGCCTCATTTCTCACTCTTCGACTCTTCTTTCAAGTCCTGGCCAAGATAGAAAATCTAACGTAGGTGGACAGTGTTTCATCATTCAAGATCGATGGTGAGAATAACCTGCCCATCTTAATGAAATGTCTGAGGGCTTTCAGAGCCTAGAGCCAAAGCAAATGCTGCTGATAAATGTACTGGTCACACTTGAATTGCTGATTGTTTGCTTTTGGAGCACAGTGAAATTCAATTACTTTATGTATAAATGTTTGGGTCTTTTTGACCACCAAAACTGAGACATTGCCCTTTTTTTTCTAATGGCACTAGTTTCTGACTCAAATACTCCAATAAACTTATTTTTTTCTGGAAACACCGATGCAACTCCAGAAAGTGCTGGTTGTTTTAATTTAAAGAGAAACGCATTCTGGTATCACATTTTAATTAGGTACTCAATGCTGTCTTTGTGTGGCATTTTAAGGCATAGCCTACAGACAGTCGTGGTACGGTCAGGCACCAGGCTGTAAGGTTAGAAATAGTGCCCCAGGGACTGCACCGAGTTAGAACTTGGCGTTGATCAGCTGGAGCTCAGGTTACTACCAGCTGCCCACCCAGATTTGCTGGCAGGTTAAAGTGTCCAAAACCAAATCCCTGCCAACAGTGAGCTCAAGCCCAAGCCCTGAGGAGAGTATTGTGTCTCTGGCACAACCCGATGTTCAGCTGCAGCAAAATCCTTGACGGAGGGGAGCTAAGCGTTGATACTATGCCTAGGTTAGGAAAGCCACAAATCAAAGGTACTCCGCCCCTGGAAAGAGATGCCCCATAAAATGCTGGAAAATGTGTGTATGCAAAATCAAATATAAACCATGATGGAGAGTGTTTTGAATAGAATATATTTTTAAAGACGCCCAAGGGATTTTTGGAACTTCGAAAAACCATATATTTCCTTCTACGTATTAAAGTTTGTACAATACTGTACGTGCTGTTTCATTGGTCCTCTTGTGTCCGTGCTTGTTGCATTGGGGTCTTTACCAAACACTCCAGTTGCCACCATTTTCACAAAAGATGTGTGGAGAGCTTTATTGAACATGGAGAGTAATGGAGTTGCCAGGCAAACACAGTCTGCCTGCACGCTGACATATTGACCCAGGATATGTGAACACTAATAACTTTTGTGGAAAATAAACTTGGTGGACCAAGAAGCAAAACTTTTGTGATTTTAGACTTCCATGTTGAGTCTTCCCTTAGCTTGTAGTTAATAGAGCTTGAAATTAAACCGCAAAACTGCAAGTGAACTGTTTTCTTGTTTCATGATCTTTTGCCTCTCTTCTGCATCTTCACTTTGATTGCCTTCCTCTCTTCATGCAGCATTTCCTCCACAACCTCTGTCCCTCCTTCATCTTTTATCAAAATTTTAATCAGAGTTCATGAAGTATTTTTATTTGATATTGATTCTGGTCAATGCCCTTATGATGGCCCTCCTCTTGGGCATTGCTTGGTTTGTATTTTTGGCGCCATGGCAACGAGTTGGGGCTCGGGGTCCAGTGGGACTTTTGAAGCACCCATGCCTGTTTAATGAAAGGCCAACATTGTCAGCATCCCAAAGATCCCTTTGTGTGTGGATGGGGGCCTTGTCATCTTCATGAGATGGCATGTTTGTTGACTCATGACGGGAGGGCTTTGTAAGGGCCTGTCACTACAAACGGCAGTTTGCTCCAGTGCCAGCACTTCTGTCTCTTACAGTATCTCAGTGCGGTTACCTCAAATGATGAGCAGTTACAATTGTGATGTTTTTATCCATGCTAGGGGCATGGCTCCATGGATAGCAATGACTGTCTGTTAGTTGGTTGGTCTACCACTTTGGTCCAGACTGAAATTTCAAACTGTTATGATGAATTGTCATGACCTTTGTACAGACATTCATTGTCTCCCCAGAGGACTTCTAGCATCAAGTCAGTTAGTATTGTCATTATGAGCATTATTAGCATGCTAATGTTAGCATTTAGCTCAAAGCAGCCTTGTCCCTAAGTATAGGCTCACAGAGTTGCTAGCCAGTTGTCTCTTAGTCTTGTTAAATTGACAGATTGTATAATTGTGCTTTATCAACATTGCTATTCTTCCTGAAAAGCCTCCTTTCATAACAATCCAATAGAGATTTCTGTGTGAAATTTGACATCTTAAACTGCACTTTCACTAGTTTTCTACAGGAGAGAAAGCTCGTTGTACTGTAATCGTTAAAAAAAAAAAAAAAAAAAGGCTACAGTTAAGTAATGGATTAAAATGCTATCAAGGGACATTGTCAGATTGAAAGACGACCCGGTCCTTAAAGAGGCGTCACAGCCGTTGTGAGACAGTCTGTCCCAAATCCTGTCATCTGGAGATGCTGCAGAGAGCGAACAAGTGGCCACTGTGGATTTGGGGGTCCGCTTTAATCACTAGAAACTTTGGTGGAGTTATTTATGTCTGCCCTGATCCACTGTATTTGCAGCTCACAGTATCAAGTGTTGTGAGTGTGTGTATGCGTGTGTAAGGGGTGGATTTGATAGGGAAGTTGAGATTTGGTATATGTCTTTGCAGGGGGAGTTGGTTGTCGTTGAGGTACGAGAGCAACTGGTAACTCCACTCTCTGTTTGAAATGTCTGGCGCTGAACACATAGTCAGGAGTCCAGCCATTCATTCCCAGTGAGAGCAAACACAACCAGGTCAATATCTGCCACCATGGTCACTACACACTTTTGGCCTGTGGTTCTCAGAGATTTTTGAATGTCTAGTTTGGCAGTACAGTATTTTATGTTGAGACTAAGGCTGCCCAGAGAGGGGCCTGTAGGCCAAATGTGGCTCTCAACAGAAGTTTTTGTTGGCGCGCCAACAAATAGCAAAAAAGTGATATAGTTTTCTTTATTTGCGCTAGTTAAATGTAATTTAGCAATATCTGAAGCGTGTTTTGATTTCCTCAGGCATATTAAGAAGCAGTTTGGAGACCAAGGAAAATATTCTTACTTTTGCATTTCAAGATTAGCAATGAGCAGCGGAGTTCTAGGCCAGAGGCCAAATTATAATGTTTCTACCCTTAGCCCTGCATGTCAAGCTTGGGGTTTTCTGGTTTGTATTTAAGGTTAGAGTTGGTATATGACCCATTGTATGGTTTACCATGCATCAGTCAGTATAGAGTGAGAACAGAAAAACTTTGGGAGTGGACCATAGTTTGAGCTGGCTGCATCCACTGGAGAGCACAACTAAACTTGTGAAATGCACGGACAGTCACATTAATCTCTATGATCTGGAAGAGTCTTCCCATCTATCAGAGAAAGGGCTGCTGTGATTAATGGTGAGGAAATTAGCCCCTGTTTGACTGAGTACATCGAAAATGCCCTATCGACTCAGGGCACCGCAAAAGGCCTTTAACTAGTTTGTCTTGTGTCACATGGTAAATGAAGCAATTAATGGAAGAGCCACATTGCTTGTGCAGCTGAAATCCACCCAAATTAAACTTTGTTCCCTCTTTTCAGGGCATTCTCAAGATTCTTTGGCACTCAGAATGTTAGTACCATAAGGTCATGTCAAATTACATCATACAGTATGTCATGTTTCATTTGGGGTTATGCAAGTGCACTCCTGTATGTGTGAAGCCCAAAATCTTTTAGGATCTTGAGAGATGCTGAAAGTGCCTTGGCCCCGACATGACCTTATAACAGGCACAGAAATCCCTTCACTCTTGGTTCACCAAACACATTCAGGAGAAAGGTCATTTTGAAAGGAAAATAAAGCAACAAGCCACCACCACTTCTCCAATCAACCCTCAGGCCAAGTGTGGGATTGACTGACAAGGTTTTCAATTTCAGACTCCTCAAAGTTGTCAACATCAGGCCTCAACTGCCAGTTGCTTACCACATGGCCTGTTCGTAAGCACAGGCACATTTCTGATTCTGACCACAAGCATTACCTTGCTGTTTTGACGCCCTTTATGTTGCCCAAACCGCTGCTCATATGGGGCTCAGGGGGCTCATCCCGGCATGTTTTAAATCTGACACTCAAGCAGTTGTTTCAGAAGATCCCTTTTCTTCGCAATTCTGCATCACCACACAATAAATGCCATCAAACGGATATAAAATATCCCCCACTGCCTCATCTTGTTCTCACCACTTTGCTCTGGATTACCCAAACTCACATGACAGGGCCATTACTCACAACTGAGCACAGGTCACAAACATGTGTAAACTGAGCATGACTCTCTGTCCAGCATCAGGATACCAGAGCTCCTGATCTTTTTCATCACTGCCACTGCTGACACTGGCGGCTACAAGTCCTCAGGAGAACTTCCCCGTTTGATTTATGACGAAGTGATTCTGTTACATTGACTATGTTTGCAGCATGTATTTACTCTTCAAGTGCTGTTGCTGGATCTACATCAGAGGGTTGAGTATTGGAATAGATTTTTGCTTCAGAGGCTGAGTCAGCCAGTATTCACACCTGTTATTTAGTGCCATATTAAATTCTTAATCCTCTGTACCATCATAAGACAACATACCAAAATAAATCTGTACATGGTTTGTTGATCCTGTCGCCCGAAGGACAAATACCAATACAGATAGAAAGATTTGTACATTATAGACATAAATTAGGTCACCCCAATATCTCTTTAAGTTTAGTTTCATCAAGCCATTTTTCATTAAACATCAAATACAAGTTTTTTTATTATTATTTTTTTATTATTTTTTTTATTACTGCCATTGTGTCCAAAGCCTTTCACTTGAGACATGTAGTGGACAGATGGTGACAGTGAGTACAGATGACAGGCAAGGTTCCAATGTGCCAACCCAGACATTGTTATGCCTGTGACAGACAAGATGATGGGTTATATTTTATGACTTAGGTGCCTGTCTGAACCAACAGCTGACCCAGCCCTCCATTTTAGTGTGTGTTGTGAACACACGTCTGGAGACAGCTCTAACTATATGTTATAAGGTTGTTATCACCATAACAAAGATAGTCATTCACAAGTTTCACCTGTGGTTGATGTCTGTGTGTGCCTGATTTATCTATAGCAAGTAGTCCCCTCTTTTTGCCAGTATTGCATCATGATGGGACAATTTACTACAACTTTATTTTAGAATAATTTGGTCATGACTGTTGAACAGCAGTGATTAAAAGAGCAATAATGTCATTTGTGTAGTTTTTTATACTTTGTTGTAGTCAGGGTACTTCAGCAACTCCATAAAATATCAGCCAAGCAGAGCAGAAACAATTAGTTGACTGTCAGGAAAAACAAGTCTGCAATTATTTGATAATTATTGTTTCAGTCCTTTTTCATGCACAAATGCCAAACCGTAGTTCCAGCTTCTCAAATAAGGGTTGTGGATGTGATTTCACAGACTAAACGATTGATCAAATTGATGAAGAAAATAATTGTCTGCTGCAGTCCTACAACTCCAGGTAATATACAGCATGTGCAATGACGGTGGCTTGACGGTTTGAGATACAGATGTTTATCCAACTAATTAAGCCACATTTTCTATTTTTTATTTCGGCTCACTTACCCACATCCTCAGTATCAAACTGCCTCAAACAAGCATGCTCTTACTCTGGCCACGTTTAAAATGTAAGGTACCCATAATGTTGTGATATAGGCCTAAATGATTTGGGCTGGTCAAAATGTGGTTCTCAACTTTGATAATGGAATTTTAGTGCGCAGAGAGGAAAACTAGCCAAACGATCTGTGCTTTATTGCTGCTATCCATTGATGTCATTGAACACATCCAACTGCAGCGAAACAAAAAACACTGGCAAGTAGGCTATTCTAGACCTTATCGACCTACCACCCCCTCATAACTAATAGCCTACATGAAGAAGATAAAATTAGAATCAGCTAAGGGTTTCTTTAAATTTACAAATTGCTGCTCTACATGACTTAAGTTTACTATTTGCATTGAGACATTTCTAGGTCTCCCATGAGACGTAACTTGAATAAGTACTGCCTTGTGTGCTAGAAAAACTGATAAATCAAAAAGGGAAATCATTAGTAATCCTTCCACAAACACACACACCATCCAATTTCCTCAGCCGGCATACTTACAGAGAGCGCAGTATTTTCCTCTATATATTTCTCAGTATTTATTGAAAAGCCCAGCATGACATGCATGCATTTCATTTTGTTTAGAAACGGAAATGTTTGCAGCTGAGAGACTTCTCAGAAGTAAATGGATAATGCTAGGTGACAAGATGATGGGTTTATTTGCATCTCTGGAGTAGAAGTGACTCCAGTGACATTTATTGATAGCCACCATATAATTCACGCCACTCATTAGTGACTACAAGGTCTTGAGCGGCTATTGCCCTTCATAAACTGCATAATTAAGCTGGGTTTATTTCACTTGCTAGAGAAGGTTTCAGTATCTTTCCTCTGTTTTCTTGGCAAACACATTACAGTATATGTCTCATTTCCTTCCCTTTTTACTGCCAGTTTTCTTACTGTGATGCTCTTTAGCATTGTGAAGTAGAATAAAGTAGACAATTCAGTATCCAAGTCCTTGAATGACCTGTCCTCATGTAGCAGTTTTCCACAGGAGTAGGTAGCAGTGTGTCTCCTATGATTAACTGTGATGATTATGACGTTACTGTATAAAACCCAATATCTGCCACCCAAGTGAAACATAATGGAAACATTTATTGAGAGCGTACCCTCAGGGAAAAGAATATATTATTAAGCTAGTTTAATTTATATCATCTACACGTCAATACTTTTAAGTTATTACTTACATTATGGGCCATAAGTTTTTTTTTAAGTGGGACTTCGACTATACGAGAAAATCAATAGCAATTGCAATTGTGTTTATTACGGAGATGGTTCCAAAATATGCTTAGCCTAGCTTAGCACAAAGATTGGAAGCAGTGGGTAACAGCTAGCCTAGCTCTGTCAAGTGCCTTCTCCAAAGTGGCCTTATTTACGTATTGTATTTACACACAAATGGACACGTTGTGGTTTAACAAGCAGTTAGCTTAGCTACACATAAAGACCTGCATTCTTAGGTAAGTTGCCAGTTTTACACAGAACTCTACAGACGCGCGGGAAATCATTTTCGGCAGGGGGTGCTGGGCGGGGGGGCAGACCTCTCTACCTCTGTCTCTCCCCTCCCCTCCTTGAAGTACAGCTGAGCTGACAGTGCGTACTGCACAGCAAACTCAGAACAACCTACTACCTACTAGGCTAAATATAGGCTACCTTCTGGGCCTGCACGGCGGCAGGAAAAAGACGCAGAGATGTAAGACACCGTGACTCTACCTTATGATGATTTCGGTACACCAAACGTAGATTTGTGCTCTGAAGTTCGGCTGATAAACTCTGCCATAAGACCCTGAATATCCAGATCATCCAAAATGTCTTTGTGGACGTGAAGCAGTGCGATATGTGAAAGTCTACTCTGAGTGATGGTGCTACGGAGCCAGGTTTTCAGGCGGCGAAGAGCTGTGAAAGACCTTTCGGAGCCAGCAGTAGACACATGGTAAACAGAGGCACAAGTGGATCAGCTGTTCCACCTCGGTGAAAAGCCATCTACTAAAATTATCCCTCTCTTTATCCCACACCCCAAACATGAAATACAAAATGTCATGAAACAGAACAACTAGAGATATTTATCAGCGATCATTTT
This sequence comes from Perca fluviatilis, assembly GCF_010015445.1. Taxonomy (NCBI): domain Eukaryota; kingdom Metazoa; phylum Chordata; class Actinopteri; order Perciformes; family Percidae; genus Perca; species Perca fluviatilis. The sequence continues at coordinate 12,459,626 of NC_053125.1, forward strand.
ATCGCAATTTGCCAAGAGGGGCTGCTGCAGCACCTCGAGCACCCCTACTTCCCGCGCCTCTGGACTCTACAGAAAACCCAGTTGACTCCTAGATGTATTTATGGCTAGCTTGCTTGCTAACTAACTAACGTTAGATACAACCAGTTAGAGCTGTTTAAAGGTGTATTTAGAAGGTGTTTTTTCTACTTTTGGCAGAGGCTAGCTATTTCCCCTGGCTTCCATTCGGCTACCGCCTAGCTAGCTAACTAGCCATGTTTCCAATACATGCAGAGAGCTGTAAACACAACATTGACACTTTATTGTCTTAGCAATACAGTTTGATAATGTGTTACAGACTCGGAGCAATATTGGCATTCATGTAGAATCAGGTTTCTGGACACTTTTAGTGCTGGTCTACTGCATGTCTGTTTCCAATGCTCCCAAATATCTGGCTTTTTTTTTAATGCTCCACTATGTTCCCAAGCTAGTCACTAACTTTGATGTCTGTCTGTCTGTTTTGTTGCATTTTTTGCTGTTTTGGGGTTGATGATGAGTTAGGATTTTGTGAGCTGGAAACCCAAAACAATGAGCTGAAAGAGGCTACACAGCTCTGTAGAGCTGAGGGGAACTGTGGCAATTTTGGGTAGGTCCAAAATCTTTCACATTTATAGGCTAAATAGGCTACAGTAGTCATTTGATCCACGTTGATGCAGAATTTATTTGTAAGGGTGCCCTGGCTGAAAGAGAGCATTTATAGTGTATTAAATATATTAGCCTACACAAAATAAGCCCATAATCAAGTACTAAATGTCCGATCAAAAGTATCACCTGGCTACAATGATATAGCGCATCACAAAAACAAATTCACTGCTCTACTGGGAGCTCATTTGTGAGAAGGAAAACACACATTGAAAATGCTCATCATAAATTTTGCTTTTTTGAAAACTAAACAAAGAGTGTCAACATTTTGCAGTGCTCTTTATTTAGAAAGATGAGGGAAGCCACTTGCCAAGGTTTCCTTGAAGACATTTGTTTACTTCGACAAACCAGAAAGCACCAAGAGCCACACAATTTGATGCTTGAAAAGAGCAATAGAAAGACAATAAACTGTAATTCTTGGAGCAGTGGATTTTCTTGCAAAAGCAAAAACTGACCTCTTGCAGCATCCTATGAGATAAAAATGTATAAAGTAGAGCTTGAAATCAGAAATATGTAATTGTAATCAATGTAATAACCACCAATAACATAATCCATTAATATATCTGATGAGTCATATGATCATTTTAGACAAAATTAAAAAGGAGTGAACCTCAAAAATAAAACGTGTCTTTGTGAATGATGCATTCAGTGTAGTTCCAATACCATTTTTAAAAATAATAGTAGTGCACGGCTCATAAAAGTGACAGCCTTCGGCATTTGTGGTCACACAGAGACAATGGATAGTATACTTTCTCATCCACAACATTGACAATGGTGAAGTTGGTAACTCTATCTGCAGTGTTGTGGCTCTTGTATAAAACAATAACAATATGGGTAAAAAATGTAATTCAGCCTATTTTTAGTGGTAACATTTTTTTTTGTTCCCCCTTCTAAAGTTGTTGTTGAGTATATAGTGATTTTATTTGATGTGGAAACAGAGTGGAAATAAAGGGGGTGAAGAATGAAGGCATCATTATGAGGATGCTTAAAAAAACCTAGAACCACTCAATCTCTCTTCTTAAGATAATTTTTTGGGCATTTTTAGGCATTTAGTTGACAGGACAGCTGAAGACATGGGGGAGAGAGAGGGGGAATGACATGCAGCAAAGGGGCGCATGTCGAAGTCAAACCCGGGCCTGCTGCATTGAGGAGTAAACCTCTATATATGGGCGCCTGCTCTACCAACTGAGCTATCCGGCCGCCCAGAACCACTCAACCTTGAAAGCAACAGTATCTCCATCAGATACTGTAAGTGAGTCTTGTGCGAGTACGGTTCCTACAAAGCATTAAAAATTTGTTAATTCAACAGTAATTCATTTAGTAACTGCTGACAGTGTGACCACACTCTCACAACTAGATTGCTTAGCCAGCCACTGGTTTCTTCTGGAAACCACTGTCCAGCATCGACATTAGTTAAACCATCTCACTCCCCGTGTACACGCAGTTTCACTTCCTGGAACATGTTTATGCTTTCTCCCTCCCTACTCATTATTCCTCCTGCACGCGCTTCCTGAGGTTTTTGCCTCATCCGAGATGCATGGGGCCTTTGTCTGCACTGTTCAGATGAAAGGTCCGCGGTGAAGCGGCAAACCGCGTGGAAACAAAAGGATTCTTTCTCTTGCGCTCACACATTGGAACAATCTTAAAGACAGCTGTTCCCCTCCCGGGTGTCCCAAACTCTCCGACTTGATCTCTCTCCCTCTCTGTCCCATCCACCCTGCTTGTTGCTGAATTATGAAAATATCAAAAGGGAAACGAAAGGGCCCACCAAAGTGGTACAGAGAAGATGAGACATGTTTAACCAAGCCACTCCTCCTGTTTACCCTGTCCTTAACTGTTCAGATAACTTGGATTTTAGAGCAGCGGAGCTATCCAACCGCCACAGAGGATGCACTCCTGTCACAAGTTCCCCCGACTGATCAGGGCAAATTACTTTTCAGCCCCCACAGATTTAACCCGTGGTGGGCGGATCTGTGCATAATGAAGGGATGTGAATCATTTTAGCTGCAGCATGTGGGTTTGTGCTTAAAGGCAGAGGGCACTCCAATTACTGGCCCTGTCACCAAAGCATGATGAAAGTCCTCTTAGCGGTGGAAAGCTACTTGCTCAAGCATGAGACTCAGGCGGTTTAAACCCGTGTTACAACTTGGTCCAAGGAAGGGCTGCGAATTTATCTGAAAGAGAGAACAGGATTTTCATTCATCAGTTTTTATTATGTTATCATTTTCTCTGCGCCTGCAGATGGAAAGGAGGCTGACAGCCATGATCAAATCCAATCATTGTGGTAGTCTTCTGCTTAAAAGTGTCGTAATTAACTCCATGGGGAACAGTGTGTCTGTGCTGAATTCTGTGACTAAACTGACTTGCATTGAATTGCGCAGGAAAGGATTTTCATATTTAAAAACTGGTTGATGGCCTACGGGATGTCTGCACGTTCAGGAATTCCCATTGCACTCAATTAAATTAAAGGACAAATTCAAGCATCTTGTAAGTCATGTCATGAGTTCGAATAGATCTGTTTTGAACTAAGACATTGAGAAATCCAAAGCTTCTTAAAAATATGAAATATTACAACCTTGGCAAGCTCAAGCCAGCACAATCAAACTTACATAGTATAATTATGCTTTAAATCCCCAGCTCTACTTAACACTTTCCACTTAATCAGTGTTTTTGCATTAGTTAGATGCCTGGATCCCATGAGTAAGACAAAGAACCAGGGGAAAAAAGCCCGACTTTGACCTGGCAGTTCACCACAGACCAGCTCAAAACTAAATGGAGATGGGAGTGCAGAGCCACTTGCACCCTGGAGCTTGGAAAAAGCGCCGGCCTCCTTAACAAATCCAGAGCGAGGCAGGTTTACTAGTCATAAACGCAAGAAAATATTAGGAATCCAAACATGGGATTTATGGTACTTCTTAAAGGCATCTGGCACAGTTGAACTTTATGTGAAATGTGTAAACACTTATGTAAAGCAAAAGTAGGCTACCTCTGCAGTTAGTTGGTCTGTGCTAAATTGAAAAGTGCATGGTTTTATTCTTTTACTGTATCTGCACACCGAAAGCATAACTCATTTGATCCCCACCCATAAATCCAAACACAGGGTTGGAAAGGCCTGCAATTTGATATCTTTAAAAAGAAATTACATTAAATATCTGTATATCTTCCATGACTGTATAAAACCCTAAGTGTCACGAATGAGTGCCTGGAACCTTCTGCAAACCACTGTTTAGCTTAAGGTAAACACGGTTCACTGAAATCTACCATAAAATGTCTACAATTTATAAGTAGAAGAGGGTTGCAGGTTAAGGGAACATGGGGCCGAATTCACAAAGATACTGAGAACTGAGTGAACTCCTAAGCTAAGACAAGAGATGTGGTTTATGTTGTTGCTATGGGCAACATCTGGTTTAATGAATGAACTTAATCACAAATCAGTGAACGTAAAATAAGTATTTTTCAATACACAGGAGTGCAAAAAGGAACATAGAAGTTAACCGTTTCAGTTTTGACACTACTTACTTACTTACCTCTTCAATGCTGCCAATCTCTAGTCTTTACCACCGGCTCATGCATAGAACAGCATTTATACTGTAGCATGTATAGATTATAGATCAGTGTGTAGACAACTGGCTTCTGCAGACAGCCATAGATTCATGAAAGCACAGCAGTATGAGGATCGATCAGCTTGCTCAGCCAAGTGGAAAACTGCAGTGATCTGAGGAAATACTCTAGCTAATCATTTATTGCAAGAGTGCTGTGCCTTGTAAGAACAAATCTACAAAGACAAAACAATTAGGGATAAACAGGGCAGAATAATTTGTAAATTAGGCATAAATGCACAAAATGAGCGAATGTTCAAGGAGAGTAAAATTTGAACAGCCAAGAGGCTGATGTAGTAGTGAGAGTGAATGCGAGAGCTGCACACACCTCTCACATTCACAGTGTGAGGCAGGTAATGAGCAGAAACATTATACAGTCTAGTCAATCACTCACTCCGGTACCAGCCGGAATCAGCTGAGAGGAAACTGTTGCCCCTGAGCTAAACAGAGAGAACATTTTAATCTGGAAGACACTGTCTGTGCCCTCTATGCATGTCTGGCACTCGTCAAATGGGATTGTGGGATTGCATGTGTTTGGTCAATATCCCATGTATTTATGCTTGCTGTCAACAGCACAGCTACAAGGCCTAAAAAAAAGAAAGTGTCAACAAATCCGTCTGGATAGTTTTTTCAGGCAGGTAATATATGCCAACGTCGGCACCCCACCACTTGCCTCTGCCCCTCCCTCCCTTGTGTTCGCATATGCATACTGTAGCGACAAGTGAACCACATATTTAACTTGGAAGACTCATAGTCCGTATCTGTTATGACCATTTAGAAAATGTCAAAATGTGATAAATTGAAGGAAAAGAAGGAAAACAGGTGATGAACAATAGTTAAAGATGAAGTCATGGTATTTTTTTTCCATTAGCTTTGGTGAATCCTCTCTACTCTCCTTGGAAATGGATCTGAGAAGATATAGTGTTTTTAGACCTGTCGCTTCAAATTTCATCTTGTAGAAGGCCAATGTCTTACACGCACTTGACAGCTAAATAATGTGGTGTATATGTTTTAAGTGACATTTTGTTGCACACTTACTGGTCTGAATTGAAGAAGTCAACTTTAAAGTGATGTCAGATTTGCTTCACCATGAAAGTTCATTGAACCTTGTAAAAAATACTAACTCTGCTCTCTTTCCCTTTGTCTCCTTTGGCTGGAAAACCAACTGCTTGTCTTGGATTGCATTGGATGACTTCAGGTATGTCAAATCACTTAATACCACTACTTTTCTTCTTCTTTCAAATGGTAGTTCACTATATTTATGTATACATATGTGACATAATGCTGAAGTTGTGATTCAGATGTGGAAATGTTGCAGTCTGCTACCATTAGTGAAACTAAGCAGAAAGATATGCTAGCATATTGCAGTGCAGAGCTATTATGTAAATGAATGTATGTAATGCAAAGAAACACATTATTTCAGATCAAAGTCCCTAGCGGGGACATTAAATAAGGCTTTGAAATGGTCAGAATACTACAGACCTTAAGGTTTTTTCCCCTGTCAGTGTTAAATACCCGTACTCTCTCAGTCCTTGTGTACTCATTGCGGCAAGGAAGAGTCTAAGTCCCCTTTAAGCTCTTGTGTTCTGTATCTCTGTATTGCGTAACTGGCAATTTGCACCCCAGTTTTCAACTAGAGAACAAACTAGGCGAGGCATAGTGTGTAACCAAACTCTGTTTGCATACCCCCAACAGTGCAGGAATGTTTTCTTAAATAAAAGACCCGATTTGTGCAACAACACAGAGATGGCAAGTGGAGAGAGTGTCCGGTATATTGGATTCCCCCTTTGCACATATTTCCTTTGCAGTATTTCACTTTGCAATGTAATGGACTTCTAATTTAGCACTATAGGGAAGGGATAGGAAAAAAAACCTTGGCTACAAAGTCAAGTTGAGAAACTCCAACATGGATAATGACAATATTTGGGAGGGGGTTCGCTTTAATGCTGATGAGAGAGACTAAGGGATCAAATCAAAAGACTTCTAATCCCGTGGACTTCATTGCTGGGTTCTAGCAGCCATCTGAGGAAGCAAACAGCACCAACTGAGGCAATCAAAATATAATCTCATCAATCTAGTTGATATGGTCATTACAGTACGGATTAGAATAATGCATATGATCCCAATTTAGGGTATTTCTTAAACCATTTTACTGTGATATGCCCTCATTTAGTTTGAAATGTACAGTATATTGGGCTGAATAGCTGCTCAAGAAAAAGCTGTAATGATTGCAAGGGTTATTGGTTCCTTCCAGACATACAAAATATACAAAATAGACCTACAAGCTTGTGGAGCACAAGTAAAAGCAATGACTAATTTGAGTTTGGTTAGAGTAATTAGCAGACGGAGCTATGGACAGGGACGAAGCTGTGCACCGAGCAGTTATCCCTCCGTCCACACACTCACCATCATGCCTCTTCCCTGATTTAACCTTTACCTTACCTTTACCTCATGTTGCCTGTTCCTCAAAACTTCCCTACCTCATACCGCTACATCCTTTTCTCTAGTCAATCATCTTTCCTACAATGTCCAAGCCCTATTCCCACTAGTATTACCTGGTGACCTTTAGTATTTTGTAATAATTCCGGAGGTTGTTTGTGAGCTTAATCCCATGCGAATCGACCATGTCTGTAATTTCCCCGCAAATGACCTACCATCTTTCGCCAAACACCGAGGTACTGTGATAATATTGGTCCCGTGCTTATCGACATTTTCAAGGTTTTTGTTTCCTGTGCGCCTTTTTATCCCTCTTTGGCGAAGACTGGATAGTCTTAATCAGTATCAGAAAGCAGTTTATTGCCACAGCAGTGGAACTACATGGAATTTGCTTCGGTGATTGGGTGCATACATACAAACAAACAAACCGAGAACAAATATACTAAATAGTTGTTTAATTAGTTTAAGCACTGTGTGCAATGGGCAGACGTAAAGTCCATGATGGAGGTTAGTACAAATAAGTCTGGACCACTGCCCGACCAGAGACCTCCATCCCCAAGTTGACGCACTCCGCGCGGCTTCCTCCGAGGGCTGACGGTGATGCTGTGTGGGTGCCGCCGCGGCGGGGATAGGGGATGCGCCTCTGCATGGCAACCTCTACCGGGCCTGGCCCAAAAGGATACGGAAACTCGAACTAAGTGCCTGGCCGTCCTCCACACGCCTCTGGGTTCCCGCTTCACTTATCCCGTGTGAATGTGCCACACAAAACTCAGATGGGGGTAATTTCTAAATCACACGAGGTCCCCAGATGATACTAATCCCAAGTCTCTCTTCCTGTTTCCCTGTCTGACTTTCACATCCATTTTCTTCCCCCCTTGATTACTTGTATATCTTACCTCTCCCAGTTTCTATCAAGACCTCTCCCTGCTTCATTACTGGTCCCCTATTTCATCTCGCTCACTATAAATAATTCCACCTGTTGGGCTGGGGCCTTCATTACGCTCATGTAACAGTAAATCAGCGAGGAGGAGGGCCAGTGAGGGTGCCCTGTACAGGCCAGGCAAGTCATACCACTGGCACAGAAAGCTATGCCTGGCACCCACTGACTAATGCATTCGCTAGTGAGGCCAGAGGGAGAAAAACTGGAGCAATGAGGCCAAGGTTAAAACAACCTCTGATTCTCTGCAGAGAGGGGATTTAAGATAGAAACCTAAGATGGTTTACGATGATGAATAGTGCCTTGATATGTTGGAAGACCAACATGATGTCAGTGTTTTTAAAATGCAGATATGTACAGTATGTTGCAAGTAAGATCAAGTTGCAATCCAGTATTGCTTCTTGGTGAACTCCGAAGTAGCATTGATGCTCAGCTGAGGAATTGGGTAATCGATACACGCTTCACACTTAAAGCCGAGGGCACGGTGCAAGGGTTACAGGGCCGAGCACTTGAAAGCACGCACAGTGGGACGTGATCAGGGTGTGGATGATGGGGTCAGAGGTCAACTCTCTCAAATAGCCTCGGTGAGTACAACAGGCCATCGGCTTTTTGGGCTTTGAAATGGGAGGCGGCGCTGGCTGCTCTCCCATGCTGGACCAGCTTTCAGCATACCGCAACCCGCCATCAAACACAGTTGTCGTGTCAGGTGTCTTCCTGGGAGAGGTTATTTTTAAGATGATGGAGGGATTTACGAGCATATTTGACGATCACATGCTGTATTTGATGTATAATCAGCAAATTAACAGTACAGTAAAGGGCATGAATATTGATTTAAATTTTTGCTATGTAGTTATTCCATTGCTGTAGTGCTGTACTACAGCAACACAACATACACATACTGTACACTTGACAGGGATAATTTCTACAAATTAACAGGCATGTAAATGTGACAGATGTGACTTTGGTGGATGGTAAATTATTTGAGTTACTAATTGGAGGAAAATATGTGTCTGGTTAATTAGCTCCTGCTCCCCATCCATAAAGAACAAAATGCCACCCGGCTCCAAAGGACAGAAAATCACAGTTTTCTCATGACCTCTGTCTTGGGGGCACTTTTCTTCATCTGCTAATTACTGTCTGATACATCTGCAAGGAACAAAACTGCTTCCCTTTCTCCTTCAAAGGGACACACCATGTCAGCCTGTTCTGTATGCCAAATGAATTAGTCATCAAAAGTCCCTCGGAGATGAACAGTTAACCTTTATCTCCATCAATGTTTCATTAGTTTACCCCGCTTCGTTTTCTCCTTGCTGAAAGAAAAAGCAGGGCTGGTTGTGGTTAACGTAAATAAAAAACGTAAATGCGGCCATTAGTATTCTCTCTGTCCTCTCAGATGTGTTGTATCGGAAGCAGTTCAGAGGAAGCAGCAGTTTATTGAATGTCTCTGAGCCACTTGCTTTCATGGATTATTCAGAGAAAAAGAGGCCACGCTGATGATTGTTTACATGCCTTATGATCATGTACAGTAACAACCCACCAGAAATGCTTTTTTGCCTCTCTCCTGCAAGGTCAGGTACATACACAAATTTTCCATGCTGTACCCTAAAAAAAAACGATACATAGAGCCCAAGAGGTTTTTCTCATAATGACATGAATTCACATAGAGATTAGATTGTGGTTTTCAGCAGAGTAGTAGAGAGCAACAACATTTCAGCAGGATTAATATCCTATACATTTCTCCCCAAACTCATCTCTTGGGTGTAGTAAGCATTGTGTAAGTTGGCATGGAAGGGTAGCATTTTTCAATGTAATAGTTCAACATTTTTGGAAATATGCTTATTTTGCTTTCTTGTGAAGGTCGATTTACTCTATCGGTCCATTAAATATGAAGCTTTAACTTAGCTTGTAGACTGCAAGCAGAGGTTAACAGCGAGATCTAATGGTCCTTATTTAACATGTTATATCTTGTTTGTTTAATCCGTACGAAGTGTAAAAATGAGTAGTTATTTTGTCATGCTAAGCTGTAGCGTCACGTTTAAATATATCAAAGTGATGTTGATTTTTTCATCTAGCAAGAACGCGAATAAGCACATTTTTTTTAATGTCAAACCTTTCCTTTAAAAACAATACCATATTCTTCCATTAACTTCAGATATAGTTATGCAACGAATTGAAAAAGAAATATGACTTTGCGAGAAATGTATTTTTATCTTTTATTTTTATTCTTCTATAGTTTTTTATTTTTATCAATCAGTCGATTAGTTTTGAATTCATTAGTTTTGTTCAGTCTCGAGAATGTAAAAAACATTAGTGTAAACTTTCTCAGAACCCAAGGTGATGTCCAGGCATTTCTTGTTTTGTCCAACAAACAGGCCGAAACCCATTCAATTAAAACAAGAGAAACACTCTCTGGTGTTTATCGTCATCACTATTTTTTTTTGTCTTGGGACACATTCCAGTTTCTTAGTAAACGTTAAAAAACGCCACCATAAAAATCTGAAAGCCTTTTTGAGATGTTTAGTTAAGGTTATACATACATATATAAGATAAGACATGAAGATAGTGAGTATACAGCTCGCATCAAACTTAATGACTCCAAACATTAAGCTGGAGGACATTAACAAAGCTGTCATCTTCTGTTGCCAGTATGCCTTTTTTCCTCGTGATTTTTTAATTGGATCCTGAGACGGGTGGCGGCGAGGTGGGAACTCCTGCTGGTTGTATTTCCCCCAACTCACATAGGCCAGTCGGCAGTGTCTGCCTGGCTGTTGTGCCCCTGTCCCTCTCCATTAGGAAAGCACTGACAGCAGGCACAAGCGACCGCTCCAAAAAGCAGGAACAGGAGGACTGTCTTCTTCTCTCTGTCTAGCAGAGACTTGTTGGGATAGGTGGCAGGCAGACAGACTGCAGCTGGCTGTGCCTCAACTCATCTAATCACAACCCTACTCTCCCAGCTTCAGCACAGGCATGGCCTTATTTCCTATAGGCGTCCTGCATGCCTGAAACCACTTATAGTTGACATATGACAGGGTAATATGGGTGAAGTTGGAGTCATTAATTTTGGCATTGTCAGCACCCACATAACAAGCTAAGTCAATTGAAACCAGTGGAGAAACGGTGCCAGTTCTAGCAAATCGGGGAAGAGAAACTGTTGAAGTTAAGTTCTCCTTATGAAAGCTTTTAGAAATGAACCTAAAATTACAGAGTTTCGTAAGAGTAGTGTTATTTCTTCATTAAGTACCTTTGCAGAAATGTCTCTTGTGTCAGCATTATTACAGTACAAACTTCTCTGCCAATCACAAGAACTTTAAATAGAGAAAGTAACAGGTTGAGATTCTGTATAGCTGCACTGTGCAGTAGTTGTGATAATTAAAAAATTAAGTGGAATTCATCTGAGTGCTATATTATCTGCTTGATTCGATAGTAGGTTTGCTGTCTTTATCTCCTTTTTGTAGAATTCATTATTGTTGCTCCTCAATGATTTCTGTTGTTTATTGCATTGTGCCAATAGTGTCCATGTACAACTGCAACATGGATTTAATATATTCAGTTTGATGGCATTTCTAAGTACATCTAATTTTGCAATTTTTTCCCAGTGTGAACATATTTCATATTCAAAACATTAGCAAATGGAATTTGTGTTGATGCCATAGCAAGAGCAGCAGTCAGCCTAATTATTTTACTGTTAATGGAGAATGGCTTCTTAGTCTTCTGTAGCTGCTCTTATAATTCACTCTCTTCCTCCTCTCAACTCACAATTAGGTAACAAATTAACAATGGGGAGGTTTCCTGAAGAAAACCTATTTTATTTCAAGTACGACCTTTGTGCCTTTTTACTGTAAGTGTCTTCAAATGGCCTGCTGAACTTGGCTCTTAAAGATCATGTTGTCAGAAAAAAGAAACAGTTGGAAAGAAATGCTTGTGCTCAGTACGATTTTTCTCTTCCTCTTTATCTTGGGTTTGGGCCTGCTCTGACTCATTAGCAGCAACACAATTGGCCAGGCAAGGGCAGTCATGCAGACAGGCAAACGTTCAAACTGATGGGCTTTGTCACCTCACATTAATGAAGATGATTAGAAGGAATCTGCCGCCCAAAATTCCTAATGATTGGAATGCTCGTCTTGATGAGAAAAGCCACTGTACATGTAGATTGTCTTTGCTTGCTTTCCATTTTTGTCGCTATTGAAGCGTCTACCCAGAAAATGTGTATGGCATTAATGAAGTACCCCTGGCAACAACATAAGAGGAAGGGACATACTGTAATTGTGAGATTAGATTTATGAATAGGACCTTACAGTGAATCCCCAATGTTACAAAGTAATGATAGCACTTTTGATAGTCACTGCCAACAGTCTAGAGAATGCTTTTAATATATTCTTACCATTATGTCATAAGTCCTATGGTGTGCAACTGTACATAAATCAGAGCTCATCAAACCATCAACCACATTCCATACAGTAGAAGAAATAAGTAAATGAACTGTCCCTAAATATAGTGCAAACTGGTATTGTGTTGCTAAAGTTTGGAAACGGTAAACGATTTCCTGTGACAGATGCACCCCTCTATTTCATGCTTACTGTACATAAAAGGGCACAGTTTTGTTCCTGTCACAGACAAAACACACAGCGTTCCCATCTCCCACTCTGTCTCTGTATTTTGATCTTAAAATCACATACCCACAATTGGAACCATCTCCAAAACTTGGAAACCCTACGGTACATGGAAGAGTTCCTTTCACTCATTTTTCACTGTCAGCAAATTGGCCACTTCCAGAACAAAGGCCATCAATTTTTTAAGTCATTTTTATGTGGCATGCTTGCAAAAACAAGGTATGTTCAGGGATAATTGTTTGCTTCCAGCGCAGGCCTGTCAGCAGGATTTGTGTTTTTAAACCAATCCTCAAAACTTTGAGGATGTTGCATCTTGCAGGGGTCCATGCTTGACTGATATACTAATATCTAAGTACTGTAAATACTGTTATATTTCATTAAAGTGAAGCCGTCTTCACCTCTAGTGGTCAATTAATTGCATTTTGAATAAACTGCTCATTAAGAAGAGCTGTCACGGTTCTGTTAGCAGCGAGGCATTAATTGTCTCCTAAGAATATTGTTTTTGTGGAACGTCCCCTCCTAATTGACTTTTAAATTATTCCCACAATACAATGAAGCTCAAACATGTCCATCTTGTGAAGCTATTTATTTATTCTTGCATTTTGTACTCGTGGGTTTTACAGCTTGCCAGTGTGCTGTTCTAGGGAAAGTCACTTTAGAGCTTTAATGTCACAAAATAGGAGAGGTAGGCTCTTAGTTCCTTTGTTTAGCTGAGCAAATAAGTAAAGCAGTGCTAGTATGAATTACTGCAGTGCTCATGCTGATCACAGAGAGCTAGAGGGAAGATACTGTGACAAATACAGTACAAAAGTTTGGACAATTCATTCAATGCGTTTCCTTTATTTTCATGACTATTTACATTGTAGATTCTCACTGAAGGCATCAAAACTATGAATGAACTCGTGGAATTATGTACTTAACAAAAAAGTGTGAAATAACTGAAAACATGTCTTATATTCTAGTTTCTTCAAAGTAGCCACCCTTTGCTCTGATTACTGCTTTGCACACTCTTGGCATTCTCTTGATGAGCTTCAAGAGGTAGTCACCTGAAATGGTTTTCCAACAGTCTTGAAGGAGTTCCCAGAGATGCTTAGCACATGTTGGCCCTTTTGCCTTCACTCTGCGGTCCAGCTTACCCCAAAACATCTCGATTGGGTTCAGGTCTGGTGACTATGGAGGCCAGGTCATCTGGCGCAGCACTCCATCACTCTCCTTGTTGGTCAAATAGACCTTACACAGCCTGGAGGTGTGTTTGGGGTCATTGTCCTGTTGAATAAAAATATAACAAAAAATAAATGATGGTCCAACTAGATGCAAACCGGATGGGATGGCATGCTGGTTAAGTATGCCTTCAATTTTGAATAAATACCCAACAGTGTCACCAGCAAAGCACCCCCACACCATCACACCTCCTCCTCCATGCTTCACGGTGGGAACCAGGCATGTAGAATCCATCCGTTCACCTTTTCTGTGTCGCACAAAGACACGGCGGTTGGAACCAAAGATCTTAAATTTGGACTCATCAGACCAAAGCACAGATTTCCACTGGTCCACTGTCCATTCCTTGTGTTTCTTGGCCCAAACAAATCTCTTCTGCTTGTTGCCTCTCCTTAGCAGTGGTTTCCTAGCAGCTACTTGACCATGAAGGCCTGATTCACACAGTCTCCTCTTAACAGTTGTTCTAGAGATGTGTCTGCTGCTAGAACTCTGTGTGGAATTCATCTGGTCTCTAATCTGAGCTGCTGTTAACTTGCGATTTCTGAGGCTGGTGATTCCTTCTGATGAACCAATCCTCAGCAGAAGAGGTGACTCTTGGTCTTGGCAATTTTCCGGACTGACTGACCTTCATTTGTTAAAGTAATGATGGCCACTCGTTTCTCTTTACTTAGCTGATTGGTTCTTGCCATAATATGAATTCTAACAGTTGTCCAATAGGGCTGTCGGCTGTGTATCAACCTGACTTCTGCACAACACTACTGATGGTCCCAACCCCATTAATAAGGGAAAAAAAATCCACTAATTAACCCTGACAAGGCACACCTGTGAAGTGAAAACTATTTCAGGTGACTACCTCATAAAGCTCATTGAGAGAACACCAAGGGTTTGCAGCGCTATCAAAAAAAGCAAAGGGTGGCTACTTTGAGGAATCTAAAATATAAGACATGTTTTCAGTTATTTCACACTTTTTTGTTAAGTACATAATTCCATATGTGTTCATTCATAGTTTTGATGCCTTCAGTAAGAATCTAAAATGTAAAAAGTCATGAAAATAAAGAAAACTCCTTGAATGAGAAGGTGTGTCCAAACTTTTGGCCTGTACTGTATATTGTGTAAAATGGTTACTGGAAGAATTGCGACTCATCGTCAGCCTCTCATTTGGGGTTCATGAACGCGGTATGGTGTATGATCAGTGGTGGGGAGCCAGTTCAGTGGGGTGCCATCAATGACCCGTCTGCTCTTATTTGAAGCCACCCCAAGTGATTCATTAAATGATATTGGTGACCCAGGGAGGTTTTGGGACGGAAACCAAAACCATAGGCATTCCCACCATCCATTCCCACCATCCATTCCCGCTTGGAGATGAGAAAACAAGTACTCTTGCTGGAGACATGCTTCAGTAGCTTTCCCAACTTCATTTTCTCACTGTGTGCTTAAAAAATGTGCTATAATCTATTGCAAAAAGTTGCAGCTTCCCACAGACATATATCCGAAGAAATCAAAAGCCAGTTATCTGTCTAATAACTCTAATAAGACAGTGAGAATTATGCAAACATGTTACCATAGTTGTCTTCTATCCAGGAAGCAGTTTGTGCTTTTCATGTACTTTTAGAAGTAAAAGCTGCATCAGACCATGAAAAACCCCACCAGCAAAGTGGCAAATCTGCTACCAGTCCCAGACTCTAATCTAGTCGTAACCCAATCCCTGCACAGGGCTTTTTGTGTACAAACGAGCCCTCTCAGTCACTTTAGCCCTGGAGCTTGTGGTCTGCATTCCGCCTGTCGTAGACACAAGCTGTCTAAATAAATGCTTGCTCGCCGTTGCCTCTTTATTCTGGTGGCAGCTTGTGTTCGGGGGGCCTCTGGCGCTTTCATGCCAACATCCATGCTGCACACATGCTCGTGAACATCCGCAGACCAAAACAGTGGCATGCTACCAGGCTAACACATACAGCACACACAGCAGACACCAGCTGGGGAACTGTTAACAGCCAAATAGCATTGGTCTGTCAGTGAACAGCTTGACGCTGGTGCTGCCTGTTCATTCTTGTGCTGAGCTGCATGGCCTGCAGCAGTGCAAGGCTTTCAGTTGGCACTCGTGGCTGGTATCACATGTGCTAAGTGTATGTGGCAGACACCAGCCTTGTGCATTCTACTCAGGCTATACAATTAGCCTGGAGGCACAGTCCTCCCAAGTCTGCAGACAGCATCTGCTGGGCTCCACGGGGGCTAAAATGGTCCCACAGTCTGTTAATGAAGAATTCCATTTTAGTTTATTGAACGGTACTTATTTTAAGGCTAATCAAGTGAGTAAGTGAAGTGAGTAAACCTGTTTAGAAATAAAACCATCAAGTAAGAAGACATCTGTGTTGCACCGGCAATTTTTTGCTATTTTATACTGTTTAAATGGGGTTTGAGTGCTGCTAGGTTAAGGCTTTATTCCTGAGCTACACTGTTGTTCTGAGCCCACATGTTTATATTTTGCATATAGTTCTGATGAATCTTAGTTGCTTGCATGCAAATCAATCCTCTCGGCTTTGCTTAATAACCTCCTCCACACTTTTCTGTGTGGTCTCCTCTTATAACATCCCAGAGACTCCACCCTTCTTCCAAATGCCAAAACATGTCAAAGAAGTAAAAGACTTGCGACAGGAAAGCATCTAATTTCATTAGCAGTAATTGTACTGTATTCAAGAAGAGAAGAGACCTTCATCCCTCTCATAATGATATAATGACGGAAATAAACAGGCAAACTGAGCCATCCAAGAGACAGTGGATATGATTTTTTACAGATGTTCAGGTTTGAAGTGGAGTTGATGATAATTTTCTTAATGTATCTTTAAGGGTCCAGGAAACTGGCTTGCAATCATTGCTTGGTTAAAGCCACTTTCTGCAATTGCGGGATGCAACATGGTATTATAATGCAAAATGATGTTAGCTCCTGATAAGGTCAGGGTAAAATGTACTTCAGGATGTGACAAATGTTATTTATTCCAACCCAAGACCCTGCCATGGAGGCATGAAATGTAAGGATGTATAATATTATATATTAATACAATGCTCCTTAAGCGGTCGTCAGTGACTTGGGAGTGACAATATGATTTAACATTTTCTATTTGAGGGATATTGTGGTTTCTCTATGAACCCTTTGACTTTTTTCCCTATATACTGCAGTTAGCTCTGCAGTGGTCCGAGGGATTTTTAACATCTCCTTCTGAATAAAGAATGACCCTCTTGTGTGATACAACTTTGACTGAACACAGGAGTATGATCTAATAATGTGGATGTATATGTGACAGTTTAGACTTACTCGGTTTAAATTATCAGTGGACATTTAGTGTCTTTGACGTTCTTGGTCAGCACAGATGGAAGATAGGACTTTCTGTGGAACCTTAACAGCGTAATTATTTACAAAAAAGGCTGCAAAAAGAGCTCCAAAAAGTTTGTTAGTTTGGAATCTTCCCCAGTTCCCCTCCTGTGCCGAACTACAGAAAGAGCCAAAGCTTTGGTGAATCAAAAGCACAAATTGACCCTGTTCCATCTCTTGTCATCGAGTCTCATTAAAGGCTTGGTTTTTCAGGCCACAAGCATCTGGATTTAAAAATAGGAGCCTTAATTGCCTTGTTGCATCCCCATTTGGTTTGTTTATTTATTTCATGTAGACTTTGCATCATGCACAGCATTTTCTTGGCCGCCTTTTGTTCATCATGCTTGTTTGCACATTGTTGTGCTGTGGTGAAAATACCTTGATGAATCAAGCCCAGATGTCTCGGTTGGAATGCCAGAGGTAGGCCTTGGCACATGGCGCTCTGGCTACCCTTCAGCTCAAATGAATAGTCAACTTTGAGCATGATAAAATGTGTTCACTGTCCATAGCAATTACACTGTAAAATACACATCTCAAAATTAGTTTTATTATAAATCTTGACAGGGAAAATAAAATAATGGTAATGTGAAGTTTTAAATGTGGCTATCTAAGTGATACTTGTACAAGTAGGAGATGGAAACTTGGACCTGGTCTTTTCTCACTCTTACACACACACACACACACACACACACACACACACACACACACACACACACACACACACACACACACACACACACACACACACACACACACACACACACACACACAAATGTCTTAATATGTTTAGCATGCATCATAGAACCCAACGGGTGACAACTAGGAAGTGTTGGGTAATAACATCATATACGAATTTGAATTTATTTTCAGATTTTCAGATACGAGTCATGACTTGTTTTTATTTGTGGTCATTCAAATGATGGCCAGGGAATTTGTTATATCCAACATTGTGCTATGTGGGAAATATTGATTATTGAAAAGAAAAAAAGTCTTTGTTATTGTGCGTTCCGATACTGCATACTTTACTCTTTTATGCAATAAGAAAGTGGAGTTATACAGTTTAGAAAGCCACAAACTTTGACTATTAGTTTGTCCTCCACCTTCGAAAGACATTTCAAAACAGTGCATGCTGGAAATCCCTAAGCTGATCAGCTTTTGCTTTACTGCATCACTGAAATTTCACGCTCAAGTTGAAACATATTCAACTCGAGGGAATTCTTCTTCCTCGCTATTTGCTAGAGCAAAGCAGTTTTTATTTGTGTTTTTCATCGACTTTGTATACATGGCCCTTCCTTAGTCTTTAAATGTGCAAGGTGGAAGTTGTCACTCGAGACAAGAACCTGCTTTGCAAACCATACTGGAGTCCTAAGTTGGAATTTTTTGTTGCCTGCCGCCACCTTTCCATGCATATCTTTCTTATGCATCAGCAGTCTGATTTAAAAAGGGTCAAAGCTTGCTTGCCTCTTATGTCAAACACATTTCCCCAATCCTGCTTGCCTGTCTGATCTCAGCTGCATTTTATTCAGCTCAGCATTTCTTCTTTATGAAAATGCTCCTGACTGTTTTCATGGCTGTTCAACTACAGACTCCTGCCTACTATGCATGCAGGGGGCATATTACGTATACAACAGCATCCTTAGCGCATAGATTTAGGGACAGACTTTATCAGGTTTGCATGTATCAGGCATCCAAATCCAGATGATTTATATTTTTGAAGATTCTCCACCTTTGTCTTCCTTTTTGTGGAGTTGAATGGCACATGAGCCTCATTGGCTCAATGTGAGAATAATTATTGCAGCCTGTCCAGGGGTCACAGGGGTCGCCATAGGGTGATTTGAGGGTTACGTACCCAACCTGGCTCCTTGCTGTTAATGTCAATCAGGTTAACAATAGCCCACTTATTTGGTAATTGTAGAACGTGTAACCTGCAAACAATCCAATGTCAAAGTTCACTGAGTACTGAGGAACGTACAGGCGGCTGCTTGGTGTAGTAAGTGATTACCAGATACTCAAAGTAAGAGAATGTGACAAAGAAGTATGTGGATGAAGACATGTGTGCTGTTTGTCAAAGTCTTGCTGACTTTTATAACCTTGGAAGGACAGTCAGTTTGCTTTAGGCCTTTCATTTCTGTGTCTGTGTGATATCTGAGTTAATTGCTTTGTAATGAATGGCAATTTAATAACACTTTGAATACATTATAAAAACACAAACATTATTTCTCAAATCAAGTGTAAAATGATCTGGCATTACATAACTAAGATAGATTGACAAAAAGATGTTTATGATGTGTAAGTTTATCAGCTTGACATTTTTTTTTGGCAGTTTCTTCCTGGGTTGGTGCCAGGTAATTGAAAGTAAGCTGAGCCTAATGTAATATGCATGCAGTTAGGAAAAATGCCTCGTCATTCAATACCCAATTTCAATACCTAAGGAGTAAATCTCATTAGCATCAGTGAGCCACTAAGCATGCATCTTGCTTCTACAAAGATCTAATAATGCTGGTGATTGGCCGTCTAACGTTACACGTTGTAGAGGCATGCAGGACAAACTGTTAAGCACAGAGATGGGGCTCACGTAGTAGCAGCTGAAAAATAAAGATTTTTGCCGTAATGTTGTAATTTCTGTTTGTTAAAATGGATTTTATAAATTAGTATCAGAAAAAAGTATCGTTCGGGAACCGGTATCGAAGTCACGGTATCGGTATCTGTACCGGTATCTGTATCGAAAGTTTTTGAACGATACCCAGCCCTATATACAGTAAAACTAACTTTGACAAGAGCACACCAAGGCTACATTGTACTTTTTTGCATTGTCTGTATAGTTTACATCTACTTGTTCACCTGTCTTTTGCAGCAAGCTGGAATACTTCTATGCACTTGGAAATCCCCAATTTAAGTATGGAATGTAGCCTTTTCCACACAAGCTCATTTGGTCCTAGTTACCGTTTGCACAGACAGATATATTCATGTTTCCTCTCGCTTGTCCATATGATGCATAGTTACTCAAGACTTTTACCTTAACGATCTGCAAACGACCCTGAATTTCAAAGAGACACCCATGCAGTCCCTGGGCCAGGAACTGAGTGCTCAAGGGCAGTCTGCACTCCTGCAGACCTGCCTGTCGATAATTTCCCAATCCCCTTCTCGCTTTGCAAAGCAAACACACGTCAGCTCTCCAATTAACTACTACAGTTCCTTGAGTGTTAGTGTGTGTGTAAGCGATGCCTACAATTATTCAGTGCGCTTCAGGGTGCGCTGCAATAACATTTTTCTTTGGCGCAATTATCACGTTGGCGCAGTGAGCAAATTAGCATCTTTTGCACAATTGACCTCGTTTGGGTTCACCTTTCTGGTTCCAAATGTGTTTGCAGAACTTATTAATATACTTTTTTGAAGGAATGACTAAGGTCTCGCCTCCAGAAATCTTTTACGTTGCCAAATGTGAATTCACCACATATTAGGTTACATCTTATTGTGGTGCGGTTTACAATTACCTGCTGCAGAGTGTGTAACATGTGGCTGTAAAAAAGCTGCTCTTTTACACTGATTCATAGGATAACATTGTGGGCTTTTTGTTAGCTTTTTGTTAGATAAGTTCAGTGGTAGTATGTGGGAGTGGGGTTAGCTCTTAACAGTGGTTCGCTAAGGTGTAATGTGGTTGTGTTTTTTAGGTTTTTCCCAGTTCAGTGTAAGCAAAGTGGATGGTACAGTTATAAGGAGCAGGTGATGTGAAGTCACCAGAGTAGCTCTTTAGAAAAAGGAAAAGTAAGAGGCAACAGGAGGTTTTAATTAGCAAATTTGTTTGCTTTTAAGAGGGAAATGGTCATTAATGCTGTGCTTTATCAGAGCTGTTTCCTCTGTCTGCTGTCTCTTTAGTGCTCTGTCCAGATTTATAGCCCTACTGCTCTTTTTCTCTCTGTCTCTCCCCTTTGACTCAGATACAGACACAAAAACACAAAGTCAGCCACATTATTGTGTCTTTAGCAACATCACCATGGTACACTTTGGTAAATCACCTAATTTAGTTGCCCAGACCAACCAATAAGAGTTAAAACCTCTGTTATTATAAAAAGTGTACCTTTTTAAGAATTCTGTTAATTTCAGACACAATCTTAGTATTTTCTCTCACTCTTTCCAGTATTAGAAAATGGCTGTTGTGTTGCTGTGAACCTGAGAACCTACTTTTGTCTTCTGTAGGCTATATCCTCTTTCTCTCCTTCCTCCCCTCCACTCACCCATTCATGATGCCATCAGTAGTATCTTCCTTTCAGCAGGAGGCCCTAGTTATCCTCTCTGGCTAATCAGCATCCCCTCTGTCCCCCTTGTTTACCCATCCCAGTCTTTCTGGAGGCTGACACAGGTTGGTAATGATTTTTCCCCTCTGAGGCTGCTCTGCTCAAATCCCCCGTATCCCGTTTGTTGTGGGCACCAGGCTCAGGGAGCGCTCAAGCTTTTCTATCGCATATGGTAAACAAACAAACAATTACTGCCCCAATGACCATTTACATAACAGTAATAACACTTTTGGGGAGTACTGCACATTCAATATGTTGTCTCTTCCTTTTTTGAAGCATCTGGTTCATGGAAGGTCTCAATGAAAAAGTGCACTTCTAAATGGCAAAACTTTTTTTTTTATCAAAGCTTTAATTTGAAGCATACGCATGGCTTTGAACAAAGACAACTATGTTCTCTTCTACTGCACCGACTTGCCAATCATCACTGGTAAAGACGCTGCCTCATTTCCTCTTTATTTCTCTGAATTAGTAATTTTGATGAAAGACGGGTTGCTGGTCCTAATGTGTGAGAGAGTCTTTGGTGGTTTTCCCTCACTGTAATCGATACACATACATATGCCTGGATTTAATCAAGCCTGCAATATCAGTGTTAACACAACAACACTAATTAGCTTCCTGTACAGTAGACAGAACAGCCTTAATCTTTGCTGGCAATCAACATTTGGCAGAAATTATTTAAGTGATGCCGAAGCTAATATACAGTTACATTTAAAATCAACTGACAAAGGTGTCCATCTGGTTTCTGTTCCTCATGTTTAATCTTTTGAAACATGTGAAAAACTTTCTCTAGGAGCTGCTGGAAAATGGATGCAGATTCCTTTATGGTGAATACTACTAAATACTGTTCCTGCGATACGTTTTGTGTGCCCTCAAGCCCCAAAAAGCCCCAGGCAGAGGTGTTGCATGTGATCATTTCAAGTTAATATTAATAATAAGCATTTGATGGAGCAAGTAGTAAACATTATTGGCTATACTGCATAGGCTTGATGAACTTTGTCATGTTCATATGGTTTCTTTTCTATACAATATTCAGCCTACAAGCTACATAGTTAAGTCTAACATGGCATTCTTTACTTGCATCATATACATGTATTCAAACCCACGCTTTGCAATAAGTCCGAATATTTAAGATGTCTGAGAATCTTCCAAGGCTGCTGATGGTCATATTGCATTCATAGGCAAGCCCCCCCCTCTGTCCACAGCTCAATGTAGAATGCTAGTGTTTGCCCCAGGCTTCCACGTTGTTGCTTGGATTCTGCAACTCCACTCACCACTGATTTGTCATCATCCAAAGAACTTGTGCAACTTATTATTGCTACCATAAGTTGTCAGTGGTGATGCTTCATACTTTTATTTTCCATAGTGGGTTATTACTACATTTGTGTTTGTACTTAGATACAGGCTGATTTCTTTTTATTTATTTATTTTTTCTATTGTGGTGATGTTGCTGTTGTTTTGAGGTGCAGATTTAATTTTGCTGCACTGTAATCAGGTCTCCTGTTGATAGTAATGTTGGATATTGGCTTTATATATGTAAACATAATTGTTCTCTTGTACACAGTCCTTTTTATTTATTTTTTTCATACTGGCTTCACCAGAAACCAAGCTTTTCTTGCACCACAGGATAGATAGTCACATTCACATTTTCCACACATTTCATATTTGGCGAAATATTAGAAAATGTTTCTCAAAATGGGCTCATGTGGCAAATTTCTTTACTATGTTTAGTTCTAAGGAAGTGATGAGTTTTCTCCAAGCCATGGATGTTTTTGATTTTAGCATGCACAGGTGAATATTTATTTATCTGCTGCATTGATGACATGTTTTAGCCTGCTGCTGCATATCAGGTAGATATGCTGGGCTTAGATTTACCCATCTTGGTTCATAAGATATAATATTACACCTCATGGCTAGTGCCTGGCCAACATTTCACATATTTTATCTCATACATTTTGGTGGGGAAGTTTATCACAACGTTCCAATCTCTTATTTGCTGAGCTTGGCCTAAGCTTGCAGGAAGTGACAAGGTCAGAGTGTAGAGGGCAGATATCAACTGTGTACATACTTTTTATTTACCCAAAGTGAAATATTTATATACCAAATCTCCACAAAACAACCAAGTCCGTGTTAATATGCCTTTGCAGCTTCATCTTTGAATTCATTGCTTTCAAATTTCTAATGTACAACCTTGGTATAATGTCATCTTAGGTTTTGGTCTCTTCTGTTGCAATCAAAGGATGGATGATTTGGCATGCTATTACCTTGGCTGGCAAAGATCATGCCTTATCTCTGCAAAAGGCTAAGACAAAATACAGCAATTAACTGGGAAAATTGAAATGTCAAGGCATGTTTAGCATCCAGCCATAGAAATTGGATTTCTTCCAAACTTTGATGAATTAAGATATTGAAGTCTGTATTCCTCAGTGAAAATGTGGCATTCAAGTGTTGGCGTGTTAGGAAATATAAGTAAGAAAAATAAAGAATAATTTCTTACGGTCTATGCTTGCAGCAAAACAACATTGTGGTATAGTTTACTATAAGTTACAGTCATATAATGACCTGCAATTCATTAGGCGTGCTTTTGAATGACCTGATGAAACTTAAATGATCTAAGCTGTTAGTAATTCCGTACATCAACCCATAGTAATCAAGCCTTTGGTTACAGTAGGTGAAAGGGGCAGAGAGAATGGGGATTAATTAATTTCTAAGGGCTTTCGTTTTAATAGAACGCCTTCCCTTGCTATGTTATTAGGTCAGCTATAATTACGTTAGTAGCTGCAGCAAGTAATTCCATTAAATTTTGTCATGGTTCAGGGACTGTATGTGTTTGAGAATAAAGATGCTCTTAACAGTCAGACAAGAGCAAACTTATTATTTCATTCAGGTAGTCTGAAGTCTTGCAGTGTGTGTGATAAATGAAAAGGGAAAAAGTCTGACATATATGGGAATAATTGGACAAAAAGCTATTGGGAGTACCAAGAAAAATTAACAAGGGTGAAGATTATCTTCACGTGCGACTGGTCCGTCCAAAAGTTTGTGTTCCCCCACCCTCTGCCTCTGAGAGATTTGAAACCAAGTCTAAACCTCTTTTGCTTACATGCAGCTGTCACCACCTGCCAAAGAATCCAGAAAAGCAGAGTGGTGAAGTCAAAACAGCTCGTGACCTTGTCTGCAGCATCTAACCTCTCTCCAGGTCTCCGGTGTTCTGCGTTTTGCACCATGGGAAGCACCTGTCTCCCCAACTTCCCCTCAATACACTCAGGACATCACGCACTGCTGTTCAATTACCCTTAAAGGAGCCTTTAAAAGTAGTCCAGATTAAAGCATGGAGTGGTTTCTGTCTATCCGTTTGGCATCTGCTGAACCAATAGTGGGCAGAAACAAAGTATTTTCAGGGGGAAGATTTAGAGGCTTAAGGGAAATGTCTGTGGTGTGGGAAATGTCAGCTGTCTGACATCTGCTTTTATGAATGTGTCATCGGAGGGCTTGATGACTGAAAAAAGACATTGGTCAGAAATATGATGAGTCAATTGTAGTAATTTTTCAGTTTGGAATTATATTTGAAAGTCGGATACCTTGCAAAGAAATCATTTCTATTTGTTGGATTTGAAAATGTTATAATACTTACTTTGATAAAGTGGCCCTCAAAAAACAAGAAGAGCCTTCCCAAGAGGTCGCCGCTCTGCAGTGATAAAAGACAGATCCACTTACATCCTCTCCTGTCTCTCCACACTGCCTCCACAACCCCAGTGTCTGTCGTTGGGGTGAACATTGAGTAAAGACAGGTTGCTAAGGTTGGAGACTCATGTAGAGCTCTGAATTCCCACACCCTTCTTCTGCCCGCGCTTCTTTTTCCTTTGCATCATACGCCTGGCACCGGCACAACCTCAAGCAGGGCCCATGATCTAACCCCAGCTACCCACTCCACAAATCACACAACAACAACGGGTGAAGGGGCTTTTCATGCCGGGGGTGTACTCTTACCCTCTGCGGTAAAGTTTCAAATGCGTAATGTCTTCTGGCAACGTCACACTCATGTCCTACGTCTTGTTATGTGACAGGATAACAACTGAGCTGTTTACTGATTGTACAACAACACTGAACAATTGCACTATTGTGTGCTTGTGTGAAACAGCTTTTACAGTTCCACCGCTGCAAAGGGAGCTACAGACAAATGTTGAGGAGTTTTGGATGAATTTATCCCTATATGCCAAAAAAAACACTTTCCTTTAAACATCTCAGTGTCTGTGTTATCCATCAGAACCTTTGGGAACAGAGCCACTTATTCAAATAATTTAAAAGCTATAGTTCGACCTTTTGGGTCTATGTAGTGGGGCTGTAAATTGTGTGTAAGGCTCATTATCAAAGGGGCCTCCCTGGCAGAGCTTTGGCACAGGGGAGCCCGACAAGCCGGGGTCTCACCATGTGTAACTGGGGTATGGGGAGGGGTGCTTCCACTGTGTACATGCAGTAGAGAACTTTTCTCTTGGGCTAAGGCCAAAGCTCAACAAAGTTTCCCAAGGTTTATTGGAAACGGTAAAACCTTTGAATGTAGTGGATTGAGCTGCAGGGAGAAGTGAAACTACCAGTTATGGAGCAGAGCGAGGCAAGTGGGTAGACCAGCAGTAGTTAGAATAGACTAGAGTTAGACTAGTTTCCCCATCAGTAAAGTGGTGTATGTATTTGATGCATGATGACAGCAGCATGGTGTGATGCAATGTAATAACATACTTTTAATTCAAATGACCCGGTCATTGGCCTTATTTGTTGACCGTAACAAAACAAATTTTATCAAAATTAGTTCCTTAGAACCAACCATTTTTGTTTCTTGTTGCTACGTTGATGTTTTTTAAAGATATTTTTTGGGGGAAGGGAGGGGGGGAAGACATGCAGGAAATCGTCACAGGTCGGACTCGAACCCTGGACCTTCTGCGTCGAGGCATACACCTCTACTGTATATATGTGCGCCTGCTCTACCAACCTACCTTGTTGCTATGTTTATGTATGCAGTGGCTATAGTAATGGATTCTGGCCACTGCTGCAGCATGGAAGAACATGTATATACCTCTCATGTTTGCTAATGCTGTCTGCAGGTGAAAAGGGGAATCAGAGACTCTCTCAAGTGCTGCAATCTGTATATTTCACAGAAAGTTTTCAAACTCTATTAGAGAACCCTTTGGCCTTCCCTTGCATTTTCTACCTGTCTGTTGGGATAATTAGTTGATCAGGACATGAGCATATTAGACTTTGAAGCACAGAGACATTGTTTGTGTGCATTTGTTCGGATGAGTGCCAGGAAACCTTGACAAAAGCATTCAAAGGACTGACAAAACACTGTCAGAGACGAGCTCATCAGCTTGAAAGGAGCCTGTTGACAACCTGCAGTTAATGGCATGATTAGGCACTGAGATAAAAAAAAAAAAAGATGTGGCTGTCATATTAGGATTTTCCAATACAGAAATGTCTGCATCCATTCAGCTGTGATTCCCTCCCTGCCTTGTCGTAATTCAAGCTGTCTGAATCAATGCAGCTGTATTTTAGGCTTCAAGCTAGCCGTATCAGTGTGATTTGGTAAATTGTTGCACTCCCAGTAATCATGGTGAAGGTATTAAGGTGTCTTTATTCACTTCAGGTTACAGATAGCCTGCTAATCCAACAATTTTCTCATCAAATTACAAGAGCAGGATTGCAAAGCAGAGCACATAGAGCATAAAAAACGGCCCCAAAGGTCTTTACACAGCAACATACTGTATAAACGTGATGAATGAGTTTCTCAGATGATTTCTCCTCATTGCATTTTACTTTTAAAGGAATAGTTCGACATATCAGGTAATATGCTTATTTCTTTTCTGGCGGCAAATTAGATGATGAGATTGATACCACTATCACATCTAGCTATCTGTTAAACACTTTATATGGCTTCAGCCAGCAGCTGGTTATCTTAGCTCAGCATAAAGACTAGAAACAGACTGTAAATACGCTAAAGGGCTATTGCAGAAGAAAAGTTGACCATAAATAGTATCAAATTGGGTTTTATTTCGTGAAAATCTTAAAGATTATAACTTTAAATTAAGTTAGTTTTGTAAACTACCGATCTAATCTTATTAGCGTCATGTTGTTTTCTCTTATTCTGACAGCGTCACAAATAATAATAAAAGGGAAATGACAAACGGGGATGAAATTATGTATAGTGAAAGTATTCTATCTTTAAATTACTGTTCATAATTCTGCCATAAACCTTCAAGTTCATATAGATTAAAATCTTCATTGCCCGTTTTGAATAAAGTCCATCTGTAAGTGTTTACGTAAATCACCGCTGCCTTAGCACGCACAAAATGCTCCACCGGAGTTACTGCTGCGGGCCTCTGTTTGGGCACTTTTCCAGTAATGATTGATAAAGTGGAACTTGTGGGAAGTGCAGGCTGCCAGGGTAGGTGTTATATGTAAAACATCACAGGCAGTTAACCAAGCAGCACATTACAACACTGCTCATGCACAAGCAGTTGCTGTGCATGACAAGCGCTGTGAGAACTGGGCATGTTGGAAGGCAGATAGATGCAGCATCCCATCGTTTCAGAGGCTGATAGATTTCAGAGAGAATTGTCAAGGATGGCTTGGTGCTGAATTTGGACCAGAACATCTTCACATGCAGGCTTTGAATAATTGAACCTCTCTTTAGGAGTACAGTAACACATTGCCTCGCCTTTCATCTGCTTCCCACAAGCGCAAGGCAGTGACAAGTTCTCATGGAACATACGCAGCAATAAACAGCATAACATGGCTATTGTAATGCGAACAGTATGCTGCCACTCGAACGAGTAATTGACTTCAGCAGACCTACAATCAGTGCCCTGTTTGCAGAAAGAAAGCCCACTCCTTTCCCGTAAGAGAGTGTGTATGTGTGTGTATGTATATATTAGGAAAAGATTTTCTTTCTACTTAAAGGTTGGCTGATTTTGATCTCAGTCAAACAATACAATTTTTGTCTACCTTTTTTAAAATGGGCATACTTTTAGATAAACACGATTAAAGCCTCAACACAAGTCTCAACACAAACCATAGTCCAAACGCATTTCCTCTGCTTCAAAGAGTAGAAATCAAAAAGAGTCCTCTGTTATCATAGCATCTCTAAGGATGTCCCTCTTTATTAAAATGCTCAAAGCAAATAGCCTTTTACTTTCTGTGAGTGGAAAGTGCGTGCATGTCACATGTGTGGTCTAGTTGATGTTCCAGTGCTCCCCTACTGTAAATAAGGAAACATGCACATGCTACTGTCTAATCCCATTTTCATTAGCGTTTGGAAATGGGAACTGCAGGAGACTCAAAAGAGATGCCTGTTACGGTACTTGTCACTTTATTTGGTAAGAAAACCAAATCTGATCTCCACCCCAAAAAAGTTCCCTTTTCAAGCCCAAAAGTTTCCTCAATGTCATCATCTCTGGCCCAGTTCTGTCTTGTAACGAAGCAACCAAAAGCTTTGTAGTTTGATTAAACAGAGTCTTTGTGAAAGGTGACAGCAACATACATGTTCAAAACTCTGTAGACATGAAAGACTTATTAGGATGAAAAATAATGAACCAGAGCATTAAAAATGCAGCGTATGAGCCTCTTAAGTAGATAAACAACTCGCTTTCGTGTTTCTTCATATTCTGTTTGTGTAGCGGCTCGTTATGCCATGAAGGTAATCCATAGCAGAATGCGTTCTTGGATCCTTGTGGGGACACACAAACTCTAAATAAGAATAGATTTTATCACCGCCCCATCCAGGAACTCAATAGCCACATTGTATGCTGAAGGATTTCTACTTTGGCTTGGACTGGAACAAATGGGTGGCCTGAAAATAGCATCCAAGTTCTGCTCATAAGCCATTTAACCATAAGATCCTCCGCTGCACTGCTGGTTTTGTTCACTGTTGATCTAATAACAATCTTGACTCCTTTCTTTTTTGGCCATGGTTATTAGTTTGTTTGCCATTTACTGGTACAGCCCACCTCCTCAAATCTCTTTTGTAAATACCTCTCATACGGAGCTCAGGGTATTTGGTTTGGTGTGCAATTTCCGTGCTGCTAAGGTTAAGCGAGCAGGACTAATTGAATCTTGCATGTCTTCTTATGATTTATGGTGGAACAGAATAGATTCAGAGGCTTGATCTCTTATAATCTCTCTCATTACGGAAGATGTAAGAGGAGATGATTGTCCAGCTTAATTTAAAACGTCTGCATATTTCTCATAACCTCTTTGATTCTGCACTGGCTCTCATTTGCGCACTGCCGATTGTTCTGTACGGCTGCCAGCTGGAGCCTTTGCTGAATAAGGTGCTCCCTACCACAACCTTTAAAATCTCTTTAATTCACAAGCTCATTAAAATGCTGCAGTTTACCACAGAGGCTGTAGTTGTTTTAGGGTAAAACACAACGTTAAGGGACAACCGCAAGAAGATCAAATAATGTGAACATTTATTTTTCTCATGTTCGCTGATTTTCCATAATAATCCCTAGTCCATAATACAAAGTGACTCCTCTCCTTCATCCTGCTACATCCTACACTCTTAATGGTTTTGTTCACTTCCTACTGGAATAGCTGGAGTCTGAGAATCATGAGGATGCAAGAAGTCCTCTGAATTACCATGCAGGCTCGTTTCCAGGACTTTTGAGTCACTTTCCATGTTTACCATGGTTCACCTTGCCCTCCCTGCTCGCATTCCTGTCCAAACATCCTGTTTTACTGGAACTGTGTTAGTATGGGAGTTCAACTTTAACCATTTATCTAACGATGTATTAAGCAGTATAACTGTGGCAGTTTGTACCATGTTCATAATTATTTACTAAAAGCAATAGTTCAGCATTTTGGGAAATACACTTATTTGCTTTCTTTCCGAGAGCTAAGCGAAAAGGTTGATGCCACTCTCATATTTATCCTGTAATGTTAGCATACATAGTGGGGGGGGTGTTATGTGCTGAACAAGGGACAAAACTTGAGTGTGAATTTTGTTACCTTTGAACAAAGCCAGGCTGTTTTCATTGTTTATGCTAAGCTACGTAGCTACTAGCACTAGCTTCATATTTAGCATGCAGACATGAACATGGTATTGATCTTCTCATATAACTTTTGGCAAGAAACGAATAAGGACACGTTCCCATCTCTTTAATGTGGAGGTGGGTGACTCTCACTGACACTTAGAGTCACTTACATGAATAGGTCTTATCCAGGGAGGAATTTACTGACCATGCTCGCTGTTTGTCTGCAGCAATCTGCTTTGTGGTCTCTCCTACAAGCTGCCCAGTAAAACTAGTCCTTTATCAGGCTCCTGAGGAGCTCCACTGGAGCAGTCGGGGGTTAAGTGCTTCGCTTAGGGGAACTTTGAAATGAGTTGGTGATGGAGGAGAGTGTTACTCATTTACTTTCACCACACATTCTGTATTTTCACAGACAGGCTGGAGTTTCTGGTCACAAACCTGCATTTTATTACTTTTCCCCCAAACTCCTGTAAAATAGTAGAAAAGCTTGCTTAAATATTTATAAAAACCTGATTTATATAAATCATATATATATATATATAACCTATATTATTGTAAACCTATGCAATATATAAAAAGAGGGAGAATGTTTATTCAAACGCAGCCGATTCCGTGGCTCAGAGCTGAGGAGTTGGCTAGTTGTTAGCACGGTGGAATTTGCGGCCTCTTTGCTAAAACCCTTCGGCATCAAACCTGTAATAAGAACAATGTGTACTGATGAGGAGCCGGGCCCCACCGCCAGCTTAACTGTGGCCCTCCAACCACCTGAAACTACAGGTCAGGATTACAAATCGTCCCAGGAGGATGAGCCCCCCCTCCTACTTCTTTAACCTTTGACTTGGTCAGTTTGAGTGACACACAGGGAGGAAACATGATGCAGAGGTAGTTTGCCTCTATGCTTTCAAAACACTCTTTGTTATCTTTTCTTTGAAACTTCAAGGTATCGTGAAAAATCTCCTCTAGTTATTTCTCACGTGGCGTTGTGTTACCGTGTCTGGCATTTCTTTGTTAGTCACAGAAAAACTCCCCCAGCCCCCGATTGTCACATAACATTTTATGTATTTTCTTTACACTAGCTTGATGCCATCACTTTGGTATCTAACAAGCTTACTTAGTCCCAAATATTTTGGTTAATACAATTACACTAATGCTTTTTCCTCATATTACGTTAGGCTTACCAAATGTTTTGATTATATTTGCATGGTGGCATGTGCCCTGCATATGTTTCTCAGAGCATGAAAGCAGCGGGCGCTTCGGTTCTCGGTCTTTGCCGATGGTTTTACTTACATGTATTCCCTTTCTTGCTGAGAGTCAGATAAAAGATCGATCCGTCTCTCATATCTAAAAGTCCGGTAAAGTTACAAGTGAAACAACAGTTGGGGCATCTCTCCTGTAATGTGACATATTTATTTCAATCAGGAGAGACTTTGTTGCAGATATGTAATGATTTATTGTACATGTGCGTGAAATGTACAGTACAGTCTTTGGAGATTAGACTCCACCATCATTTAAAAATTCTGAGAAACTTTAAAAGGGGTAGAGCCGAAATATGAACCCCCCCGATGGAGTCTAGACACTGATGGTCGCGTGAGGAGCCTGAAGACCAACACCGAAAGCCACCGGCAGAGGACCCAGGAGAGATGAGGGGCGAAGACCGGAGGAGCAGGGGAGGAGGAGGGCGGTGCTCTTATCCTGAAATGACAACTGAGCAGCAGAGAGAGACAGGTTTAAAACAGGGATGGTGTGCAGTGATTGGCTCGTGATTTTCATGGCCGCTTCTGATTAAGACTAAAGTGAACACCTCTACAGCTGATCCATTCAGGGGAGTGAGAAGTGATTATGTTTAAGAAGTCGTCCTGAAAGAATTAACGCTGAGCTCCATAAGGGTAAAGGTAAAACACAATCTGCCTACCAGCACCTCTACAACTCACTAAGTGACACATTACATCTTGTTTGTTTAATTCAACATGGGGGTTGTCTGGGGGTTATGTGCTGAATTATTTCTTGGTCCACTGTATTGACTTTCTGGATTTGTCTTGTTGTCACCTTTTGCCACAACCAGGGGAGAGTCTAGGTAGTCGCTGTGCCTGGCCTAGTCCATAGCCGTAGCTATCAAAGCTTTGGTGCGTGACTTTTTTTAATATTATTGAACGGCTATTATGTTCAAGCCATTGCCAAATGAGTTGATACAAAGCTAATTAAGAGCATCAGCTCCACAAACAATACTCTCTGTATTTCTCAGTACGGCTATAATTAGAAAGCCGTCGGGTGACTTTCGCACGCAGAAACTCGAGTGAAGATAATGACCACTTCTGAATTCTGAGTCTTTTTTTTTTTTTTATCCACCGTGTCCTTCTTGGTTACAAGCAACGGCATGGAGGAGGGGTGGGGGTGGTGCGCGATCACGGAAGGCTTGTGTCATTTGGATGAAATGACAGTGTTGTTGTCATTACTTAGAATTCGTCGTGGGGGAGACAGAAACTACGCACTATAGCTTTAGCTTTAGAAGTGCTCTGAGGCACATTTTCAAAACTTTGGATGGAGCCAGGCAAGCCGTTTCCCCTCTTATTTCCAGTCTTTATCCTTTTCCTACTGTAAATGTAGAACTATTTCTTTAATAATAATGATTTTGCCCCAAGAGGGTAAAGGGGGAAAGTACTGCACAAACCAACAACGGGTGGTCTGATAATTTTAGTGTAAATCTTTTCATTGTTTGTAGCTTGAGCAGTAATGTGTGAAGGATTGTGCAATTTCCATGGAACACTTTGCTGTGTAAATGTTTCATCAAAAAGGTAAGAGGAGGGGATTAACTTTTATACCTGTTTATAAGACTCCCATGACTGAATGCAGGAAAATTGCTTTTACACCATGTACTGCAGTAAAAATGAGCAAGGTGTATATAAAGCCTGTTATTGTCGGCTATGACTCTGCCCCGGAGGAAGGTCCTGCTACCAACTGTGATTGCTTTGTGAAACAATTGCCCTCATTAAGGAGAATTAAAGTACGTGAAAGTGCAGTGGTTTGTGTGTTTCTTTTTAAAGGAAACATTGACAGAAGTTTGAAAAACGGGAGCCATGTTCATTTACAGGGAATTTTGGCTTTCCCTACCAATTCATTTCCACTCAGAATTGCACTGTTGTGTTCTTGATGTATCCATATTTTCTTACAAGCCATCATTGCAAGTCCATAGTGACAAGATTACCACACTTTGTGGTATGTAATAATTTCTAATAAGAGCTTTTCGTTTTGATTTAGTTGTTTTGGGGATGTCTTTTGGTTACTGGAGGAGCAATGCACATGACTTAGAGCGTTGCAGAGGGGTTTCCTGGGTTGGGAAAATAAATTTAGGGCTGGCTGACTTTCTGTGAGTCTCGGGCTGACAGTCTGATGATGACACTTTATTTTCGTTTCCACTCAGGGCCCATGAAGGGCTGGGAGACACTTACAGCATTCATCATTCTCACAGAGCTCATCTGCACTGTTTTTTTTGTTGTTTATTTAGTTGGGTCATCTTTATAAGTTTTAAAGGATTTGTAATATCATGGTGAACATAATGTTTGATGCGTTTTAGACATGTGCGTGCAGACATACAAAGGAGTAATCCTGTTTATCCTGCCAGGACTTTCACCAACTGTGCATGGTATATAGGTTTATATAGGTTTTTGACTTGTGAGAGGTAGATGATTAGTTGTTCTGATATCCAGATGTTGTTTGTGGTAACTGTACCCCTACCTGTCCTACTGGAGCATCGACCCTCCAGCTCAGTCTGTCAGCACCCGCTGGTCTGCTGAGATGAGGCCTCCCTGCATTTTAGGCTGGACTTTATACTTACAGATAATACCACAGCTGATGTGACATACGGCACCATTATTCTGGGATTCGCTGGAGTGCTGAATGGAAAAATTGGATTGGATTGTTTGCAGCCTGTGCCCAGCAGAGGGCTAAATTGGCACTCGTCTTTAGTGCGGGCAGTTTTGAGAGTTCAGTGAAGCATTTTTTTTATTTTTATGAAATTCCAGTTTCAGACTTAAATTACTTCTGTCTCACTCATTCTTTCATCTGAAATGATAAAAAGATCCCTCTGCTGTCATTTCATGTCCAACGTACATTGCTGGAGTGTAACAACCGTAACATCTACCCTGACTGAGGAGTTTTATATGAACAGTGAATTCAACAACTTCACGCAACAGACTCAAAACACTCCGCTCCAGACTCTCTGCTTTCCATTTTGCTCTTAAATCTTTCATCCCTCTATTCTACTCAGAGACCCCCCCCCCTCCCCCCTCCTCATTGCAGCCTCTCTATCATACATTTTCCTTTGCTGTTGACAAGATAGGGTATCTATGACATAAGAGCCTTTACCCGTCACGCTTGTGTGCTCAGACTGTTGCAGGAATAATGCAACATGGGTCATGCAATGCTCAAGTACACACCAGCCTCAGACCACCAATACTGGCTGATAAGATAGTGAAAGTGAAGCCCTGTAGAGCTGTGGGGATAAATATAGTTAAGCGAAGAGAAAAAACAATATTGCATTCACAGCCATAGAGGGCAGATCAAAGGGGATGGAAACCCTAGTGAAATTGCAGTTTAGCTGATTCAAAAGTAGTGTCAGTGTACAGTGTTAGTTTAGAGCAAATGTCTTTCTAAAAGCTTTTGTGGTGTCTTACCATGCAGATATTTTTTATTTTTATTTGTCTAGGTTTTGAGATATACGTGTTTAGGGATTTCTGCCTCCATCCTGATATGATGGAAGTGAATGGAAATTTGTTTGTGCATGAAAAACAACCCTTTCAAACTTGGTTTGAAAGAACTATTCATGACCAAGTATGCAAACATTTAATAAAGTTCAGATCTGCCTACCTGCACCTCTACTACAAGTATAAAGTACAGTATGAATTTAGTAAATATGAAGTACATGATACTATATGAAAATACATGGTATTTGTTCTGCCTAATCCCAAGAGAAATACCAGATGTAAGGCAAATATTTAAAGATTGTGTTACTTTAGGTGCACCAATAGTGATGATAGTTATTCGGGTGGAGAGTACTGTATGCCAGTCTATTAAAATAGTTGAGGAGTTTAATAACATTTTTTGACTCCAGTGACTTCATCTTGGTTGAGAAACTGCAATGATGTCCTTGAGCAGTTTGGGGCCTTGTGGTCCATGTTATATAGCTCTGCGTCCCTAAATCCATCCGCACACGCACCACAGACACATACGCACACTGCGCATACTGGCTCACACATCCCTGGTGATGATGAGGTCAGCCAGCAGTCATGTCGTCCGTTAGCAGCAGGTATAAGGTTACACATAATTTCAACGTGACATCCAATAGCCACACAAGTCTTAAACACAGATAAAGTATTTCATTTGAACTTGAACAAGAGAGGGATCATTTGATGCTAACCATGCACTGGATGTCCCATTTGCCTTTTGGCATCCCGGTTGACAATTTCTTCCAGTGACCAGAAATGCTCTCGCAACTATTTCAGCAACCCAAGAACCCGCACCCGCAGAAGAAGGCACACACACACAGGTCTATGTGATATTATGCATGTCGCCGTCAGTATGCTTGGTACAATATTCACCAAACACACCCTTGGTCAGCTTCAAAAGCATCTGCTGGCTGATGCCCAGGAGGGACTCATTTTACCACGTGTCCATGGGTCCTCACTTTCTTTAGTGTTCAGCTGGATACCATCGAGTCACTTTTCAAAAGGATAAATCGGGATTCTTCCAGCCTGAATGATCAAATTATAGTAGTTTATCTTGTCGTAACTAAAGTACTAAATTTAGCACTCTAGGTTTATTTGCTGGTATCTGCATCTCAGTATTTCAAGGTCTAATTAGGGATATTGATTGACTACCAGAGTACTCAAGTCAGAAGCTTAAATCATTCACTGACTGCAGCTAATCAATGTTTGCTAGGTTAGGCTGAGATTGCTTTTCCCTCTGCATGCATATGCTGAGTGAATTAATTAACTCTCGGACTTGGCCCTTCCTCAGTGTTTAATACGTATGCTTGTTCAAATCATATTCAACAAATCGCACCTACATTTAGAGCTTTAGTCCTTTAGCTATCGTTGCTGATGTTTCTGTTCCAGTCCTAGTGATTCTCTTGGAGCACAGGGGGAGGACGTTATAGTTCAATGCAAGTTGATCAGACTGCTGGCTTTAGATGGCCAGTTTGTCATGACAATTAAATACGTTTTATTTATCTGGAGGATTCCTAAGCCGCTATGCATGAATGAGTGTAGGCCAAGCTATAACTTGGTTGACACTCAAAAGAAACCATTAATTTCCACTGTGGATTACACTTCAGCCTGGCCAAGCCAAGCTGGGCTCATCCTCGTGTTTCCCTTTTCATTTTCAGGATATGAAATTGTCAGATTTTTCTCAAATGTCTAGTTAAGATTAGAAAGTTAGCCAAAAGTAACACTCCCTTGCATGCAAGCATATGTTATATTACTAGGAATAATCTACAGCAAAGCTTTCTGATAGAGCCATCAGGATGGCCGCTTGTGCCAATTTAACTCACAGCATAAAGTGATGGGACTTGGCCAATCGATTGGCTTATTACTGACCTCCCCTCATCAGGGAGTGCGTTCTGCTTCCATCACAACCGCAGTCAGTACTGCGGGGAGGATAATTGCAGTGTGTAACACACGGGGTGGGTCTCAAGTATCCCAGCACTCAGCCTGTTGCCAGAGGAAAATACATTGATCTCTGAAGGTGATGAAAAGGCTCTCTCGAAGACACTGCTTCCTCCTCCGGAGTGTTCTAGCCTTGACACTGAACCGAAGCAAAAGTGTAGATGATCCGTGTGTGCCTGCCAGCCATAGTCGTATTCATGTCATTTGTCTTCTGTGTGTGTGTGTGTGTGTGTGTGTGTGTGTGTGTGTGTGTGTGTGTGTGTGTGTGTGTGTGTGTGTGTGTGTGTGTGTGTGTGTGTGTGTGTGTGTGTGTGTGTGTCAAAGAACTAGAGAAGAGCTGCTTGTTCTGTAATGATTTTCAGTCCCTGCAACTTGTGTGTGTGTGTGTGTGTGTGTGTGTGTGTGTGTGTGTGTGTGTGTGTGTGTGTGTGTGTGTGTGTGTGTGTGTGTGTGTGTGTGTGTGTGTGTGTGTGTGTGTGTGTGTGTGTGTCTGTCTTTGTTTAGGTGTAAAAGACCACTGCAGGACTGTAACTACTCAATGCAGAGACTCTCAAGTGCAAAAACTGGGCACGTCTATTTTACTCTGGTGGTGCGGGCAGAGAGATGCATTTTTAATACTAGTTTCAATCTGCCTGACAATGTTAATGGAGCCTGCAGTGACAGACAAATTCCTCGTATCGTAATGGATTGACTTGTGGTTTAATGAACTGATAACTGGCATCTGGACAAGCACAGCACAGGACCCAATAAACGCACACAAACTCTCACACACAGGCACGGATTTGCCATAACGGGATGGGTGGAGAAATTAATTCCTTTCTAGTTGATAACAACCTCTGACCACTACTAAGTGTACACATATAGAG
The DNA here is from genome assembly GCF_010015445.1 of Perca fluviatilis. NCBI lineage: Eukaryota > Metazoa > Chordata > Actinopteri > Perciformes > Percidae > Perca > Perca fluviatilis. The sequence goes on from NC_053125.1 coordinate 12,497,308, forward strand.
ATGCTCGCAGAAAGTACGCATAATTAACTTTTTATTTCTGCTCTCTGTGTGGTAATCAATGCTGCCTCATGTAATTAGTTTCAGATTCCTGTTGAGTGATGTCTTGGGACTATCTGACATTAACAAGTGTCCTGTTGGTACTTTGAATTTGTTTTAACTTTCATCATAATGATGACAACACTGGCACAGACTCTTGAGTCTATCAGAACTCTGTGTGCTCATGATGTCTTGTAATTGAAAACTGCAGAAGTGAGTTTCATTAGAGTTTGTGGAGCAGGCGTCACTGTTCATTACCCCTCATGACTGTTCGTTAGATTTAATTCAGCCCCTAATCAGTGAGATGTCTTGCTTTTCGGCTGTTGTATAAATCAAACTGTAAATTCCAGCTAACTAATCATACTCTCTTGAGTAGCAATGTAAACACATGTCGATCTACATTTAACAATGCATTTATTACAGGTATACAAATATGTTTTTAAAGAAAGCTGTGGAATCTGTTAGAGCCTTGTTACTTTTTATTCACAAAATGGAGAATCAGCATTTAAACTGGTTAGACGCAGTGTGTGCACTATTTAGAATACTGTACAAAATATTATGTGGTGACAAAATAAGTGCACCAAAAGAGTACAATGAGCAAATGAAAAAATCAGACACAATGGTCTCTTTACCGCGCAACAGATTAAATATAATTGGGAAGAATTATTTAGGAAATGGCTATAATCATTATATTTATTCAGGAAATGGTTGCATTGGAGTTAAGTACAGTTGGAAATAAGGATAATGAAGATATATGCCACAGAATCAGGGAATGATGTGAAATATCCTTTGGAACATTGTTTTTCTAGGTTAGTTTGGTACTCAAATGTGTGTCTTGGGAAAATTAAAATAGCCCTTGAATTCTTCTGCAGAATTTGGTGTTTATATTGTGTTGCCAAAACCCCTTTTGGAGTCTGTTATAACATACATAAGTCTGGATTTATAGGTGTTATCTATAGGCCAGTTACACATGTTAACAAACTATTATACTATTGTGTATTATAATCCACAATTTATTTTTTGCCTGCGAGAAAAATAATCCAAACAGCATGGCTCCTATTTAAAAGCAGTTAAAGAACCACTGTCGTTAAGCAAGGTTGATAATAGGGTTGCTCTTTGAAATTGCTTGACATTACATGCTAACCATGCTGTAGTCTGCTCCTTGTATCAGATTCCTGGAATGTGGAAAGTTACCTCTAAGTTGAACTTCCATTGACACAGTGTGAAGCTGACTTTAAGTGAATTGCAAATAGCTATATGTCTCGTGTTTGCATTTGGAAAGAATTCCGACCAGAGGTAAAGTTTGTGTTACGTGTGTTAGAACAGTGTTTGGGTGCTTTTGTAAGAACCTTCAGTTGACCTTTATTTCAAAGTTGTGACAACCATTAGATTGTGTGCTTTTATTATGGTAAATAAGAACATGCAGGGTTAATAGGGTCAAGTGAACTAACTTTAGACCAGCAGTCCACCAGTCATGCTACTAACATTTTAGATATGGTCATTCAAGTGCCAGGATGGAGCCATGCACAGGTTTGAAAACCTATTTCAGAAGAGACTCTTTGTTCTGATTTCTGTCTTTATCACTGCAAAATTGAAAGTGTTTGAGGAAATTAAGAGATTAGTAAAAGTAGTTAAGAAGGTCAGTCAGAGTACAACAAGGTCTTCCTTTTCGGAGCCAGTTTGGTGGGTCACAAGTTCAAGGGGACTTTCCTATTTCTCTCAACAATACCCATGACCGATGACCTTAAGAGAAGTTCCAGTCTGGTGGAGACACAGTCCAGATCTTCATCTTGTGGTACTGTTATCTGTTGACTGTGTTAGACTTCCTATAGTTTTGAATTGGGTGTTTGTGAGACACATAGATGCAGTTAAACTTTAATGTTGAACTTTTGTAACCTCAAAGATCTAAATAGAAGAGGAGAGAAATTGAAACCATTAGCACAGTCTAATTTATTGCATACAGTATATGCGAAAGATAAATAGCTAAAAGTAGTAAATAAATTAAGATAGATACAAGCTATAAGTAATGCATGAGTGATTTAAATATATGGGGTGTCAAGTAAGGGGTACTTGAGTTTTTAATTTGACAGTGTTGTGGACGTACATCTGTCAAAAAAGGTTGTCAACCACTGATCTTCTGCATGGGACACACAGATCTTTAGTATTTAAAAGCAATCTTCACCCTTTTCTGTCAGGTTTTACCATTGACATTTTGAGAAGAATGTTTCGTCTACTTAATAATGTTAAAAACATGCACATATTCCAAAGTCATTGTGCTGGAGAGGCTCTGTGTTAGCTGTTAGATTTTGCAATTTATATTTTGACAACAATACACATCCCCTTGAAGATGACGAGAGCAGTGACATTTACGGATGAGACTGATTGTAAAATCATGGTCCAATTTCCATTTTTTTCCCTTGGACAGTGGACCCAGTCTTCCATGAATTAGCATTTAATGTATTGATTTATTCATTGTCATGCAGAGTAATGAGGATGTTGGATCAAAATTGTTGTCCTCTTTGCCAGACTTTTCCACAAAAATGTACTTGTAAAGTAAAAAATGATTGTACAGTAGAAAGCCAGCTTTTGTGCAGCTTTAGTTCCGTTGACCTGGATACCCAAGTGTTGCCAGGTTTTATAAACTCATCCATCCATGTTGTGGGATTAAATGGACTATATTAAAGTCTGTTTCGACTAAATCTTCCTAAATCCTTGGAATGCTTGTAAAGAAATATGAGAAATATTCTGAACATTTCAGTCAACCAAAGCTCCAAGTTCTGAGCCTAGCTGGAAGCCACCTTGAGATGGCCCAATGTATTGTATCCTTTAATTCTGATATAGACGGACAGTGATGAAATTGAAGAGATACATTTTAAGAATGTTTTAAACGATTTTCTTTAAATATATTAAACGGTTTGCCTTCAATTTTATTTGTAGTATCAAATCATAGAGAGAGTTATCTTAAGACACTTTACATATAGAGTAGGTCTAGACGACACTCTGTAATTTACATAGACCCAACAATTTCCCACGAGCAACAATTTGGTGCAACAGTGGCGAGGAAAAACTTCCTTTTAGGCAGAAACCTCAGACAGACCCAGGCTCTTTGTGGGCGGCATCTGTCGCTGCCGGTTTGGACACAGTCACTGATACAGATGTAGAGAAATATGATACATAATTATAGCAGTTGGAATGATGAACAGTGGCAATTACAGTAACAATAAAGATAGTTGAACTATGACTAGAAATAGCTGTAGCAGTTCAGTGCGTAGGGGGGCAATGCGTAGCACGGCATTGCGGTGGCGTAGTAGGGCACCGCAGGGCGTCGAGCAGGACCATGGCGGCAGCTGCAACCATGATTTAGGTGCCACCCCAATCCAAGGAAAACATAAGGACTCCGGGTAATAATCTCCCTGGAGGGGACATGAATGCACGCAGATGGAAAGAGAAAGGAGATCAGTGTGTCAAAGGAAGTCCCCCGGCAATCTAGACCTACTGTATAGCAGCATAACTATGAGCTGGTCCAAGGCAAACCTGCGCCAGCCCTTCATGGGTTGGTAGATGAATCGGACAACTATGAAGAGAAGCAGAGAAGAGGAGGGGTGCTGTAACACAGTAGTGAAGCAGACACTTACTTTTACACCATGATAACCTGACAATTATAACAACAATTATACAATTATAACAACAACCTGACAAAACCATTGTCATACATTTCGACTGGGAATTGAAAGCAAAGTCGATTTTATATAACGGCATACAAAAGAAAATTGCTCAGTTACAGGAGGCTTTCTCCAAAATGGCAGCAGAGCATTTTATAAACCAAATCATTTAAAGGCATCAGGCGTTAAATTTACGCCAGCAGAACAATTTCATGTCGGTTTCTCAAAACATTGGCACTGGAAGTATTGTACCGCCATGACATTTCTCCCAAACATTCATGCTGAGCATTGTATTCTTTTGACTCCTATATAAACAGTAAGGTTGGCATGTGGAGCTTTTGGTATTCATGAAATAGGCTGGGTGTTTACAATTTAGCATGACGGCAAGGGAAAATAGTTTTAAAATGAACTGTGGAAAGTGTGTAGTGAATCAAACATGAAATCCTTCTCTGTTTGGCACTAAGCTGATCTCACTGACCAGGTGTTTGTTGCACGGTCACTAAAAAGTGCAGCCTCTTATGTTCAAAATGTTTTTTTTTTGTTTCAGTGATGCACACTCTGCAACAGTGTATCCCTTTATATTCACCATTAACTTATTTGAATCGTCACTCAAAAAACAAACTTACTGTTTGCTGTCTACTTGATTATTTGATTTCATTTGCACAAAGAGGACATGGCAAGTGTCTTGCTAAGCATCAAAAGACATTTTAAATTTCACTTTTAAACTGAGGACATTTTAACAAGGGACAATGCAAACTATATCTCACTTGCAGAACACATCCGAATTGATTCACTTTACCCAGAAAGGTGCTGTGGGTTTGCTGAGAAGTCCAAAGCCAATTCTCTTCAAACCTGATTTACTTTGGAGGTTGGAGCTGGTACCCAGTTTGCTATTTTTGGCATTATTTGTATTCTGAGGAATGACTGTATTATACTCTGCAAGAGAAACATTGAGTGGTCTGATTATGTATATCAAGCTCTGAAACAATGCTGGTATTGTAAATGAGTCCATCCGGGGCTGGTTCACTTGATTAATTTGGAGGAAAAAGAGAAATAGAGTAGAGGTGCAGTTCTGTTAGCTGTTCAGGGCCAATCCATATTTTATGGATGATGGGTAGTGGTAAAATGCAATTGTGTCTCAAATGCACACAAGTATAAACAAGAAGTTTATCATGTCAAGCAGTGCATAACTTTGAAATAATGTTGTAATGAACAACATGAGCAAAATTACTCAAAAACAATACAGCCATGGCTTAAAAACAGCATGTTTCACAATACTGTCGATAATACAGGATTCTTTTCTGCCAAGCACCATTAAAATGACTTCTATCACTATTTTGGACAAAAGCATTCTGTGGGAATCCCATCTTGTTTTACTCAATTTACTGTTCCTGAAAAAGCAGAATACAGTACATGTTGAGACCTGACACCATTCTGTTGATGTTTCCATGATGCCCTCACAGCTAACCTGGTGCCATTCACATCACAATCTGTCACCATAATATTACCAGACACATGTACCATCAGACATCTCTCTCTCTCTCTCTCTCTCTCTCTCTCTCTCTCTCTCTCTCTCTCTCTCTCTCTCTCTCTCTCTCTCTCTCTGGCTCGGGGAGGAGGGGGCCAAATTGATACCATGCTAACATGAGCTAATAAGCATTGAACACAACGTTCAGATGAGGCTGATATTAATAGTTTTAAGGGCATTTGGAAAGTTTTGGAAAAATGTGAATTTTGACCTGATGGCACTAGTTGAGGCGAAAAAAAATAAAGTTACAATTCACCTTGAGGGGCAATTCAATCCATCCGCAAAATGTATTGACAAGCCATCCAATATTTGTAGAGATATTTCAGTCTGCACCAAAGTGGTGGACCGACCGACCGACCGACCGTCCGTCATTGCCGTCCGTAGAACCACAAAAATTAAGCCAAACAGCAATTATATTGATGCCTTTCTCTCTGGTCCAGCGTAATGAAGTGGCTTTCTGCTGCTTGGTTTTTTAAAAATACAAAAGCCACTAAATAACACCACAGGGGCAATTTTGATTTGTCTGACCAAAGACTTTGTCTGACCATTTGAATGAACATCAAGTTCACTTTGATTTATTTCACCTTCAGATGCAAAAGCTGTTGAAAAGGTTAAAAAAGGTTTCAACAGATTGTTTATAGTTGTTGACCCTCATCATGAAATTCCCTGCCACATTTTTTTTTTCTGAAACCAGTGTTCCATGACATTACTTGGAATGCTGTGAGAAAATAGCAGGCCAAATACAATGTTTTTGAGCAAGAGTGATGTTTTGCCTTGACAGGCAGCTTAAGATCTCTCAGCACCTCAGGATCCAGTTTGAGTCCTATTCATTTTATTTACGACCAGAGGCCTCACAATACTTCACTTCTTTTTTTTTTTTTTGTCTTAATTGATTCAAAACATCTGAAAACTCCTTTTGACTACTCCTGATAGACCTTAAGTTTTTCTTTCACTTGTGTTTTATAAACTGAAACGTTATAGCGTTTTTGTTGGCATACCTTCTACAAAGTTTTAACTGTTACTGGTCCACTTGGTTTCTCTCCTTACACTCTATAATCAGAATAAAAATATTGTGATGAATATTGTGAATCATGATGATATCTGAAAATAATGTTTGGTATTTTGTCTGGACCACCAACTCCCATGTGGAGAGCGTTTTCTCAGCAGCTGTCAAAAAATATACCACCAAAATCAGGAGGATGTCGTATCGTCAGAGGTGTCAAGTGTCATTTCAAAGTGAGCAATGATGAAGTGACTGCCAAGTGCAGTAAACCCCCGTCTGTTTCTTTAAAAATCAGGGTTGATGTGAACCATAGTAAAGTGAGAGTCAAACTCCACCTGTGGTTACATACTCAAAAACTGTGCGTGGACCCTTCGCTGGCAGCGCCTGACATTATCCTGGAAACAGTCCAATAGGTGCAGAGTTAGAGGCTGATGTGTAGCCAAACCGTGGGATCAAACTGAGGACTAAGCATAGGGCTGCACGATATGACCTAAAATCAAAATCACGATTAATTGCACATTTTAACTCTAACGATAAATGAACGATAATTAATCACGTTGTTCTAAATCATCTTTTCTGAAGCCAAAATGTTTCCATGCGAAGGACTTTTTTTTTTTTTGGGCACAAGTTGCTCCGTTGACTCGGACTCGGTGTTTGAGTTATCCTCCATTATTCTTTCCATGTGGCTGACTGGTCCGGGCGAAGTCACGTGACTACACTCGCGGTAGAATGTTGTTAAGGAAAAAGTAGGCCTATCAACAGGAATAAATTATTAAAATTCTCGTCATGGGAAAAATACGTCGATAACAGCTTCATCCTTTCGATGTCGAAACATTTTCGATTAATCGTCCAGCCCTAACTAAGCATCATGCAAAGAATTGTACAACATAATCCTGCATTTTGAACCCCAGTAAAGCATCGGGAGTGTCCTTAATCAACCAGACGCTGCGTAAAATGCAGCGTTCTTATTTATTTTACTCTTTACTGTGTTACTTGTATTCCACTTCCTTATAAAGGGATGCATTCACAGGCACGTGTGGTTGTGTTGTAATTTTAGTCCTGATTTTTAGCTGCCCATGTATCACAAAATCATCCCTTGGAGCAACTTTTGACAACCAGGCAATTATTGGTGAGCTTTGCAGTCTGTTCAACAACTTTCACCAACCCCATTACATTACTGTTATAATCTTGAACCTCTAACATGATGACAAAATGCTATTCTTTGGCGGTATGATGGTCAAAAGAGTCTTCAAAACGATTTGCATAATAACTCTTCACAGTATTGTTGCTGCCTGAAATCAGATCTGGATATTTTCTGTGATGCAGAAGCAGACGGAGAAGATTGTTCCTCTTGGTTATATTAACTTCCAATCTTTTTGATCCTGACAGCTCCTTTCATGTTGAGTGGAAAGAGCAATTTTCCTGCCTAGATATTATCCATTGCATTGCAAGTTGACAAGTCCTCCTCAAATGGAGTGGAGGGTCCCCATGTACCTCTGTGTAATCATAAGAGCTCAACTTTTAATTTCCAGCTCGTCTAAAAGTCGTAGCTTTACCCTTTGACTAAATTGTGAATGCACACACTTCTTTTAGGGCAGAGAGCAAACAAAATGCCAATGCCTGCAAAATTGTTTCCAGCTGCCAACCTCAGGAAAACACAGCATGTATTGCTGAGAGGAAGAGGTCATTTTGGGAGAGATGCTCCCAGTTTCCAAACTGAGAACTACCTGCACACAATACGACCCAGTCAAGTCTTCAACATGTAAAACCTGGCAAAGCGTGTAATTGTTTTACTCCTCCAGCTGAGCAGATTGATAGTGTTGACAGGAAAATGGCAAACAAGAAAACACTGTCTAGATAAACAAATTAAAAACCAGGGCATCCGTGCTGAAAGGAAACACTGGAAAAAAAGGAAAAAGGAACGGGGACGACAGCATGAAGCACACTTTTGTGGCAACACAGTGTGTGTGTGTTTCTTTTTTCCACCTCAGGTTATGCATAAATAGAGCCTGAAAACTTAATGAACCGTGAGATTTTGAGTTGTTTGTCGTCCAAAGGCAATCTTTTTCAGTAGCTCTTCCTAACCCTGCTGTAGGGCGGTTAGACTGTGAGAATACTTGAAGAATTTGAAACTTATACAAAGAAAAAGACAATCAAATTACTGTCTAAAATGTATTATATTATTCTTTTTTGCAGGACCTCCAGGAAAGCGAGGAAGAAGAGGCCGCATTGGAGAACCTGGTATGTGTGTGTGTGTGTGTGTGTGTGTGTGTGTGTGTGTGTGTGTGTGTGTGTGTGTGTGTGTGTGTGTGTGTGTGTGTGTGTGTGTGTGTGTGTGTGTGTGTGTGTGTGTGTGTGTGTGTGTGTGTGTGTGTGTGTGTGGGTGTGTGTGTGTGACTCAAATCTCAATCCAGACATATTCAAGGAATAATTCAGGAGGACATCAGCAAATCATACTGCAGTTACAATCATGTAAAAGTACACTGTATATCTTTGGAGGCCAAAATAGGTTATAGATGTGTAATTTGTGGCCTGGTGGTTTCAGTGTTCACTTTGATTGTTTCTGCTTCAGTTGCTATAGAAACACTAGATTTTCACAGTAAAACAGGGGGACGGTGCAGTTTGAGAAAGTGAGAGGGATGCTCAAACTTGTTGAAGCAGATGACGTTCGGGACTCAGTTTTTTGAAACACTCTAACCCTCCTATGCTGATCCCAGACACGATGCACTTTTGCTCAGCATATATAATAGTTGTTTGCCTCCACAAACTTAGCGACAAGTTGTCGTAATGCGTTCAGGATCTCCAATCTCCCCTCCCTCCTCCTACACACGCTCTCTCTTGAGCTGACTCAACAAACTTGGCGCGGCCGAGGTCTCGAGGATCCTGGAGAAGGACATGTTGTGCAGCGACACTCCCACAGACGTGTCGCAGCAAATTGAATGCACAGCGAGAACATGTACTTGGCAAGGTGCTGCATCCACACTCCTTTCACCTGATAGTGACAGTGATAATGGGCTCTGGAGTGTGGCAGCGTTCCTGCGTTTAGAGCGCAGTGCAGCAGAGCGCAGCCGGTGCTTTGGAACAAAATACTGCCCTTGTAAAAAGAAATTAGAGAGACAGGGCAAAGCAAGGTCCCAATTTTGAGTGAGGTAGAGTAATAAGGGAGCGGTTTGGTTTACAGCCTGAGAAACAAACACTGTGTCTGTTAGGGGAGAAGAAAACTGCTGGTTTTACCACCAAATCCAGCCGCTACTTTTTAAAGTCACAGGAATCAAATCTAATCAGCTGTTATTTGAGTATCAAAGATTCTACTACTTCCTTCATTTTTTTTTTATTTATTTCGAATCCCATTGATTCCATTTTCCACATGAGATGTGAATCAGTGTGGTGTGGCTCTCTGACTTTCCTTTTTTTTTTTTGATAATACTGAAGTAATCCAGTGTATGACTTGTAAGCCTAGGAAAATGAACAAAAATAGAGAATTCAAATGATGACAACAGTTCAATGTTCTGGTTGGCTGCAGATCTGAAAAGCCGCCAGCCTTTGTTTATACAGCGCTTAACTTTCCAATAAACATCCACCATGCCAGCGTATTTCAAATGGCACCATTGTGACAAGACAGGGTTTTTTTTTCTCTCTCTCTCTCTCTCTCTCAGAGCAAATGTGGAGAATGTGAATGGCTTCCTCTTGACAAAACAATTACAAACAAGCAAGCAATCATAACCCACTCACAATGTCTGGACTGGAGAGGCATAGTGGTCTTTTAAAGGAAGACAAGAGGGAACAATTGGGATGACAGGCCTTACCATTCTGTATAATAGCCCAAATTACCGTACTAAACAAGGCTAAAGTATGTTGTCAAATCAGACAGGCCTGAGTACCTGAAAGAGCCTCACGTGCCAGAGAGACTGTTTATTAATGTCAGTGAAGCTGTGTTCACACCAGCTTTTTATCTGCATGTTCACTGGTCTTGTCCAGCTCCTGCAAAAGCATTCTTGGCATTTAAATGTTCCTATTTTAAATGTAGGCACTTTGAATGCTCTAAAAGTGATTTTGCATATTGGCATGCAATTATAGCTCATTTATTTCTGCTACATTTACTGTTTGGATATGTTGGCAAGCATAAAAAACAATATCCTGAGCGAAACTCACAGAAGCATTTAAAAAAATAAATATGATGGCACCATGCTGCATTATTGGAGCTCAATGTCAAACGCTGTGTACCCATTTCACAGGAGAAAAACTGGGAAAAAAAAGAAATATTCAGAAGACATTATTTATATGACTGAAAAATTCAGTCCTTGACGGGCACCGGCATGCCACATTCTGCAATGTAAGCCTTCTGCAAATCCAATTTCCCTCTTTTAAGTTCTCAACACTGGTTGATGTTGAAGGGAAACATATTTAATTCATGATTCACTTTAACCAAAAGTAAGTAAGCTGCAGCAAGTTTCCCACAAATTCATGGTGAGGTGTTTTGCAGTTTACTCATCTACTGTACAACGGCAACGACAAGGGGTGCTTTTGCCTAGACTTGGCCGCAACTGACAGAGAGAACAAATAGGAAAAAGACACGCTGATATTTACCTATGCATTAAAAATGAATGGCATACTTCATTAGGATCTCTTGTTTGTTTACCGGTAACATATGGAAAGGAAAACGTGTGGCATGACAGTTTAGGATGAAGATGTTTTTGTGGCAGTTAAAGCCACACTCTCAAACTGTTCTGGTGGTCAATGCTGGAAAGTGTTAGAAGTTTCCTCCCATATTCAGGGAACAATCCACACTTTTTACTGATGAACCTTCTTTCGCAAAAGGAGGAATTGATGCTCAAACCTTAACAGTGGTGCACTAGTGTCAATGTTAAGTATGAAGAAAAGCAGCTCTTTCTTTGCAATAAATACCTGACTCTTCTTGAAAAATTGCAGCCTCTCTTATGTCATGTTAGAGCATAATAACAACTTTCACCATATTGTTCAAAATCACATAGCCAATACAGTGCCTGTCCAGAGTTCAGTGACCTTTACATTATCTGGTGACTGGTTAACAAAAGTGGAAGGAGGAAATGACCAGGGGTCCATTGTGAGAACAGAAAGTGAAATTAAAAGTAAGCTTTGAGAGTGGATTATTTAAATGGCACAAGCAATTTAATTTGACATGGATTATATTTTAGCAAAGATTTCTATCTAACTAAGGCCATCAAATTTCAGAACTAGAAGGGTTATACCTTGTAGGTGGTTATGTGCTTTGCAACATCATTTCTTTGATTTTTCTTTCCGTAATTGCTAGTTGTTGCTAGTTGTTCCATTTGAAACAGTGGGACATGTCAAAAAAACATACCGTGGAGCAGGTTTATTAAAAGCTAAGTGGTCTACTGTAACTCAACGATCCATAAAACAACGCTACAGAGGTGCAGCCCAGCAAGCCTCAAACACACGGCGCCTTAAATGCCCCAGCTGCTGGAATGATTTGCACTTTCCCCTGGTCATGAAGAAGAACAGTTCAAGGACATAGGACTTTTAAAGAAAAAGCAATTCCTTTTTTCAGGGTTAAAGCAGCTGGGTACATTTTTTTTTTTTTTTTTAATGAGAACCAAAAGACCTAAAACGATTTGCAGGGCCATGAAGTGAGTTGGCACGCAGTCCTTTGAGCAGCTGTAATTGGGGAAAAGACGAGTGTCACCTCACAAAAACGTGGGACCATTTTTTAACAAGCGTGCAACCCCTTGTAGTAGTGAAATTAGAGTAACTTACAAATGTAGAATGTGATCACCAGGCCTGGTGGCCATTGTTGGCCCAACTGCATGGAAAATAGATAAGAATCTTTTCTCACAATGCTATTGTTCCTTACCATACTGTAGGTAGAAACACAGGTGGGATTTTGGAGTTATACTGAAGTAGACTGTCTGTGCATAGTCAGTGAACACATCATGGAAAAGATTAAATGTTCTTTCCCAAAGAAAGAATTCTCAGAAAGAGCCTGATTCCCCCATCTTAGTTATTTTGATAATGTGATTGTAGTGGAACGTTGATAATCTGAGTCTGTTTGATCGCTGATTGAAAACACACTAAGCATTTTTTCTTTTTCTTTTTGTCTTTCAGGACTTCATGTAAGTATGCCTGCTTCACATCTTCTCCAACTGTGATAGCCATGTGAAGGTAAAAACTCCCAACAGTAAAACACGACTGCATGATGCAGTCCAATTAATATTCATTCACTGTTTGAAGTCAAAATCAATTTACATGAAAGGGAAATATTAGCATAAAACCACAATGTCACATTTTGTGAAATACACTTATTCGCTCTCTTGCAGAGAATTAGTTCAGGAGATTGATACAACTCTCAAGTCTGGATACTAAATATGAAGCTACAGCCAGCAGCCAGTAAATTTAGCTTAGCATAAAGACAGAGGAAAAAAAAAAAAAAAAAAACCCCCCCCCCCCCCCCAAAAATTTGTGCCCCCAAAAAAAAAAAACACCGTGTTGTATAAAAAAAAAACCCCCAAAAAAAAAAAAAAAAAATTTTTTTAATTTTTTTTATTTTTTTTTTTTTAAGTAAAAAAGTAAAAAATTAAGATTGATGAAATTGAAGAAATATGTAAAGTAACTGTGTTTTTACAATTGATGAAAAATCTGATTATGACAAATTTGCTACCAGAAATCTCCGTTCTACCAAATAGTCTGACTCTATTATTAAAACTATCTCTTCATCCCTGCCTTCACCTAATAGGGACCCTTGTTCCTGTCATTTGGGCAGTCTGGTTTGTAATATCCTGGCTGCCAGCCTCCATCCCAGCAAGCTCCCTGCACCCGAACAGATTATCTCACCTCATTACACTGCTGGGTGATCACAGATTCACTCCCCTAAACAGATGGAAAACTTCAGAGTTTCCCCAAAGATGAAGACAAACCCACACATACATAAGCACGGGGGATTGTGACAGTTTGCCGTATAACCCGGTCAAGAGGGCACTGTATGTGTATGCGCTGTTAAAATTATTTATAGCCCAGAGGCAAGTGTGATTGAATAGGTACAATAGCGTGTGCCGGCTGAGCCGTAAAAGTTGTAAGTTAATCCTCAGAGCCTTCTCAGACACACTCGCTCCTGGGGTTCTGGGACGTAAGTAAGTGCAGGTGGTCTCACTTTTCAGACTCTCTTGCCAGGCCGGCAACTGACAAATAAAATCATACTGTGAGATGTCTCAAGAGCCGACTGAAGCAAATGAAGGGTTGTCTCTGAAATGTTGGATTTGCCAGTAGATGTATGGGAAGGCTGTTTTTTTTGGTACCTTGGTGACTGTTCCTTTGGGTGAGACATAGTAAATCGTAAATAGTAAATCCAGTGCACAAACAGTAAGTACCTGACAATGTTTCAGTTGTGGCCAGCAAATCACTCTGTGATGAGGAAGCAGAGGGTGCTATAAATGTTTGGTAGGGGTCCTAGTTTTACTGTAGGAAAAGCAACAAGCAGAACCCATACTGCACAAAGCAAAAAAGGCTATAATTTACAGTCTTCAAAAAAAAAAATGCAATGATCTGACAATGACTCACCCAATGGTCACCAAATCGGTTTCCGAAATACAAAAAATTCTTAAAGTTTCTTAAAAAAGGAGACAGTAGTAAGTGATCTCATGTGGTTTTTTCATTTGGTATGCCCACCCGGGGGATGGCAGGGGACACGTCGCTATGAATATTCAACAGCTCCCTCCGTAAATCTGGGAACACTGGGTAAATTGTACACAGTCCTCTGAGCCAAACAAACCAACCACTGCTGAAGCCATTATAGATCTCTGTGACTTAATCGTTACTCAGCCACTGATGAATGGACAGGGACATGCGGTTGCAGAGACAGAAAGAGAAAATAGGTCTCTTCAATCAAAACTCATCAGGGAAAATCCTCATTTGCGGCTCGCGATCAGAGTTTAGGCATGGAAAAGTGATTGGCTTTGTTTTCATTTCCTTTTTTCCACTGCTTAGGGCCTTTGTGTCAGTTTTGCATGGGATCACGGGGTCAGTTATCAAGTGATGTTGAGGACTTGAATCTCTCTTGCTATCTTCCAGATAGATTGCAGCATTTACAAGAATAGTATTTTGCCTCTTCTTGCCACTGAAACCAGTCGCTCTACACAAAGGTTATTAAAGTCTGTGAATTGACAGCTGAGGCAAGAATTTATTTTTAAATTTATTTATTTAATAATTTATTATTATAAATCTTCTCTCCTCATCTTTCTGCGGCTCTTCAAGGGCGGTCCGTGTCAAAACATCAACCCCAAGCACCAACCACTGTGTGTGCACACCATTTAGCACCAATCAAGCATGAAACACCATCCCTGAGGCTGCTCTTGATTACCCACTAACACCACCTGCCGACTGTACTTTTTTTGACTGTATGCCATACTAAATTAAAATTATACAGACAGAGAAAGAAACTAGCCTGCTTTGGAATCTGGTTAGAAGGAGGGGGAATTATTTGATTATGATACAATGTTGGAAATATCAAACCCACTTCAGCGTGTTCAGTCTCAAGCCAGACCAGTTACAGTACAGCACATGAGCGCTTGCAAGAGTTCATGTTAGCATTGAGGTAAATAAAGCTGGTTTGCGTCTGTATCTGTATTTGACAAGTAGTTTCCACCTCCCAGCTTCACAAGCTGAGATTCCAGAGGATGATCTGTCACAACGTATGAATTATGCAGCTGTGTTACAGGGATTAGAGGCAATGTGGGCGTGAAGCAGAGGAGCACAAGCACCCTCAACACTTCATCCTTCATCTGTTATGCACCACAGCTCCACACCTGTAAATAAAACATAGTCCAGCTGGACTTTGATCACTTTTGCCCTATGGAAGTGGAGAAAGGGCCAGTTTATCTAAAGTGAGACTCTAGTTAGAGTTGAAGGACGCCCTGCATGCGCCGATGTCGCGTCAATTTAGAATTATTGCTCTGTTGCATGTTGTGACCGTGAAACGGAAACGTGCCCATTAACCGTTTCACATCAGAGCAGAGACACACAGAGGCTTTGGCACTGAAGAGGCTCACAGAGAGCTGCAAGCGGATCTATCTGACATGACAGGGTTTATTTGGGATCATGAGGGCAGTGGTGCCCGAGGAGGCCTACTGGCCCTGCATGTGACAACTTTAAGAGTTTGACCTTTTTAGATGTCAGTCCTCTGCTCATGCTGTGCCCATCAGCAGCACTTGTCTGTCAGCAAATGACGAGAGGCAGCGGTCGGGCCAACCGTGAGCTATATTCACAGTGGTTTGAAGCAGTCAATAGTGCCCACTGGGGAACCTGACTGTCATTACCTTAGCGTGGTAGGAGACTTAGCACAGTATGAATGTGATGCTCGCAGTTGTAAGAAAAAGCTAGACAGCTTTTTGATTGAGAGGAATTTTCCCCCAACTCATAACATCAAATGATGAGAAATGTAGGGCTGCCACTATGTGGTTCTAATTGAATCAACAGAAGAAGTGAAATAAATCCTTTTCCAACTGGAACGCTGTCCCTTATTCAACATTTTAAATCCAGGACAAGAATTTTGTGGGTCAGAAATTTGCTTACGCATTGTGCAGAAAAAAGAAATTGGCTTCGATGTTCGGCTTTTTATGGATACAATTTAGTCAACGCTGTTTAAATGTTCCCCCTCCTCAGGAATGATGAGACCTTCCCTGACTGAGATTGAGAATAAATATCTCCTCCATGTTTGATTTGCATCTTTACACCGTACTAAACACAACACACACACATATAACCAGTCACACTGTCAGTTTCAGTTTCCTTAGTTCACAGCGTCCCTGCTCCCACAAGAACATCCAACACATAACAAAAGCGTGTGCACGCGCATACACACACACACACACACACACACACACACACACACACACACACACACACACACACACACACATACACATTAAAGTCATTTTATGCCGGCTAATTGTGATACACTGTGGATATGGGAACCAGATGCCATTCCCAAGTCAGTTTTCCAGTGCGGTTTTCCTATCCCTGCCTAACCTCTGCGTCCAGATTCCCCCGACGAGCACCAGCCACTTGTGGTCGTCCGTTCCTGCCCATTCTGCTCTGATTACTCACATCCCTGTCCTCCATTAGTTTCCTGCCTTAAAAAAAGAAAGTTCCCCCCGGGCCCACGGTAATATGATTGAGGGTTCCCATGCAGAACTAACAGATGGAGGTGTACATATAGATATGTTTTTACTGGATGTCTTTCACTCTTTTCCAGATTTGTGCATGTTTGAAATTGAGTAGATTTCACTTCCAATGGTGCCCACAGTAGGCTTTTAGCTGCAAATGGTTAAATGTGCATTTTGCAGTTGCCTTACCACTATTTCCACTCTTGCATTGGTGCATTTGATAATATGTGTGTATCCAGATGGGATGTTTCAACTGTGCTGGGTAAAAAGGTTATTGGAAATATTGTGAGAGAATGAATGCTAAATTATTTTCCTTCCATAGTGCAAAAGAAATCACTCCTAAAAGCACCTCACTGGTGTTAGATTGTAATCTTTAATGGAAGAGTTCAGCACTTTTGGAAAAACGCTCGAGCATATGTCCCAAAATGTCAATTATTCCTTTGAATCAGCCAGGTTAAACTTAATCCAGACTGTTGTGGGATCTAGAACTTTTAGTTAGAATTTGAGGCAAACATGATGCATCACTTTACTGTGTGAAGTGCGTAAGTCAGGGTTTAGTCCTTTCAAACCCTTAACTCTGGCCCTCTTCCCCCTTTTGTGGTGGGCAGCACTCCTCACCTGCCCCCCTCCTGACTTCATTCCCTGCCAACAATTGGTGCCTGGAGGATTGCTTTGCTAAACTTCCTGTGTACACACATGTTTATTAATATTGTGTAGCTGTGTGAGAAAACCGTACACCCGTAAAGAAGCGGTTGTAAAAGCGGTAGTTGTTGGCCTGTGCTCTCAGAGATGCCAGTGCTCCGGGGTGAGATGATTGGATCCATGTGGCCGGCAGTTCGGGCTACAGCAACTATTGCCAGCCCCGTTGGCCCAGGTTCTACAACGCGGATATGAGCTCCGTTTGATGGATTGATGTTGTGGACCTCGATACATTTAACAGGTCACTGTGATGAAAACTAATACAGCTGAGTCCAGACAGAGGTTACACGCAGATCCCCTGTTCCGGATTTTTTGCATCTAGTGGATTAGGTAGATTGCTTCACAAGATTGCACCAGAAGCTTGCAGCCAAACCCACGAGAATTACTCTGCTCATGTCAACAACAGCGAAAGCTGTGGACGCGAGCCAGCCCCTCGCCTCGCGCTGCTAAGTCAGACGAGCACTGTCAAGCTTTCATCCATCATGTTTTAGTAAATCATAGTAGAGTAGGAATGTGAAGAATGGATATTCACTGTCTTCACTACGTAAGATGTTGATGAAATTTAGGTTGGTGTGTACTCTGCCGGGATATCTAGTGTGGGAATAAACTCACTTTGTTGATAACAGGCCTTTGAAAAGACAACCTTGTGTTGTGGATAACAATGGAAATTAATATTTATGTATTTTAATAATCTGTTCAATGTAATCACATTATATAAAAAAGAATGTGGCATTAAATCTGATGTCAAAGTCAGCTCCATACATGTAGCTGACCAGCCCTGCAGGGTGAAAATATAAATAGTAAATCTGCATCAGCAAAAAAGGTCATCCCTGACCTGATAAATAGTAGTTTTTGCAGTTTTTCTGGTAAGCAAACAGAATGATATTTTATTATGTCTTATTGGCAGGTTACCACCAACCCCTATACAGTACTACCTCTTATCATGTGCCCATTGTTCCATACTTAGGCCACGGGATGGGATACCTCATCCAACCTGCACGGTCTGAGAGTAAACTAATACAAAATAACTCTAAATAGATATTTAGGCACTCTATTGATCCAATGAAATGCAGCAGAGGCATTAGAAGCACATACATAGTTTGGAATAAAATATGAAACTACAGAAACCAGATCATCCATTCTACAGCAGGAATTGGTAACTGTGTTTGAAGGTTTCACACGTCAAAATACATAAAGTATAGGGAGCTATACAAGCACTTAATTCAGGATGAAATGCATATAAATGCCATACAATCGAAGACAGACCAACGCAGAACACAGGAAAACCCAGTTGTGCAATATTTTCCCATCTTGATAATCAGCACTGCAGGAGCCACATATGAAATGTACCTCGGTGCCAGGATCATTTTATTGAACATCGTTTACTCTTTCCTTGTAATACGAAGTGAAGTAACTTACATTGTCAGATTTGAATGGCAATGTTCATGTTGCTTGCGGGTTTGGCCCCAGTTCCCTTTGCTTTTTTATATTTCCCTGCAGACCTTCCCATATTTCTCCTGCCACTCTCTTTTAAAGGTGGCAGAGGGTTTCCTCTTTTTTTTTTTTTTCTTCATACCAACAGCTCATTCAGGCCATTGCAGGAGACAGTGGTCACGGTTTGGCTTAGAATGAGAAGCTAAACATGTATATGGATAGAAAAAACCTTAATCCTGATCCAGTGGTCCACCATAACTCGACAATATCATGCACACAGGATGTTCTGTTAAAAATCATCTCATGATGGAAGTTTGACATAAGTTTGCCCAGCGTTAAGCAGCAGAAGATGTGAGGCTTAACATCAATGTGATAAGTGTCATTTTCAATAAGTGGATAAAGTGCTTCAGCTATGGGGCAACTGCATTCCCTTCATCACCACACATATGACAGACATATTTAGTATTTTTCAAGTCACTTACAGGGACTTCTCTTTTAAGAGGTTTTCTGGAAATAATTGTTCCCGCTCCCTACAGTGACAGTAAAAAAAGTCTGCACACCAAATTTACAACCAAATCCAAAATGCGTCATGTTTAAGCAACAATTTTCTTAACTCCTATATCGAAATCTGTTAAAGGAATAGTTCGACATTTTAGGAAATAGGCTTATTTGTTTTCTTGGCGAGCATTATACATGAGAAGATCGATTCCACTCTCTGTAAATATGAAGCGACAGCAGGCAGCCAATTAGTTTAGCTTAGCATAATGACTGGGAACAGGGGGAAAGAGCTAGTCTGGCTCTGTCCAAAGGTCCAACAAGGAACTCTAAAGCTCACCAATCACATTGTATCTGATTTGTTTAATTTGTGTAAAAACAAATAGTAATAACAGCAAGTTTTACAGGGGGTAATGGGCCAGAATATTTCTTGAGTGGTTGCAGTAAATTCCGGCGAGTCTCCGCTGAATAGCTAGCAACCTCACACTGATGAGACGGCTCCAGGAAGTTACTGTGCCCCGGCAAAAATGAACTTTTTTACTTTTGGACTGAGCCAGGCACCCTTTCCCTGTCCTTAAGCTAACCTAAGGTAACCTGCTGCTGGTGGTAGCGTCATATTTACCTTACAGATATGAAAGCATCAGTCTTTTCATCCAACTCTTGGCAGGAACATGAATTGTATTTCCCACAATGTCCTTTAAAGAACATTAGTTTGCAGTTTTTGAGATATGCATGTGGCCATTCAAGAATCAAATGCAATCTGAATATAAATGTATTGAAGGCACTATAGAGGGTTAATCGTGTTCAACAAAGTAAACACAGTGAGCATGTTTGATCAAACACAGGCAGCCTGATGAGCCACGGAGCACCTGCTGGAGGGCTGCTTTTGAAAAAGAGCCAGAGCAGAAGCAGTAAAAAGACGTTAAAAGCATACACAGGTGCCGATTAGAAACCTTCTTTGGGGCTGACTGAAACCACAAAGCTGCAGAGACTGCTTGACAAGAGACACCCGCTGCAGTTCTACTGTAGTACAGTTCGCTCCTTTTTGAAATGGTCTTTGCAGGAGAGCTGTTTAATAGTCTCTATAAAAAGACCCTCACTGTACTGGCTTAAACCTTTTGGAAAAGCTCCAGTGGTCGCTGTCTGTGCAAGTGATGTGCAAATGATGGGCAGTATAATGAGCAGGTGCAGACAAAATCATTTCCACATGCTTTACGACCAGATGGAAGAGCTAAATGAACAAGGATTTTGGGCAGGATATGGTAAGGTGTGTCAAAAGCAGCATACCACTTGTGGAGTATAAATCTACCAAGAAATGCTGCTGAGTGTGGTTACCAAGTCATTTTATTTGATTGATACAGTTCATCAGGCATGATAGGGTTATCAAAATATGCGGTTTCAAAAAGATAACCTATTATCATTAGTGATATTAAGCTTAAATGTGTGATAGCATTACTTAGTGCCCTGATTAGCAACCTGGGGGGTATGTCTGCAGTTGCTAAGTAATGGATAAATGGTATGGATAGCTTATAGTTATGGATAAACAGTTTAAATTGTTAGCTACGAGTAATGTTTAAAATAAATGCATTGCTGAGGAAGGGGTACTTTTTATTTTTGGGAGAATATACTGTAGTATCAAACAGTTTGGGAACCACTGACTTAGTTAATCAAACCCATTTCCCTGGGATATCTACTGTACAAATCCATCTAACACCTGTGACCCATTTCCCTTATTTATCCCTTCACAAACAAAATCTAAACATGCTTTTTTTTGCCCTATTATGGAGGTTAAACATGGATCTGATCAAGTTTTGTTATGTTGATGTACTTATCATGAACCAATCTGGATTCATTGAAATGCTAAATCATATAAAGCGGAGTTTTCATTTCTTTCCACAAACTCACGGTGCTCAGTCATTTAGCCCGGTCATTTGCGGTGCCAACTATTTGTACTTTTCAGTGCCAGTGCGTTAAGCAGGCTTGTGCAAAACGCTGCAGTGGGAATGCATTTCTTTGTTACAGCCACTCATATGTTTGCAGTAACAGCTTGTCATTAGCCTTCTATTGTCCAAGGGCAATTTTCCTTCACAACAAAAAGCCTGCACAGATTTTTTTTATTTTTTTTTAGTTGCCTTCCATTTTCATGAACATGCTGGAAACTTATTTAGCCTCTCTGGAATGCATCTACATCATTATAAAAGTAAAATTCACATTTGATTCCAATATGTTGCCCCTGTTATGTTGCCCCCAAGGGAACCGCAATCGGAAACATTGTTTTCATAATGGTGCATTTTGTGTTTACAAGTGTGTTGTTGCTCTTTGTAAGGCCAGACAAGTAAGCAGCAGGACCACCTCCTTAGATGTGTATATATTAAAGCTGCATTTCCCATAAGCTTTTGTCTGGGCTTGTTGAAGCGAACACAGTTGCCTCATATTTGAATAAACGGGAAAGGTTTGGTGGAAGGTACAGGTTCATAACCTCATGACCAAGACAAATTGGGCCCAGTGCAGATACAGTTGGGAACACATGCACATGCTATTCATAAACAAAAATCTATGGATAGTTAACTGTGCATTAGAAATAATGCCCGATGGCACTGAGCAGGCAGTATGGTAGAAATTGGCTGAGGGAAACTGCTGGACTGCCTCTAGAGCATTTCAGTTTTAGACTGTGCTATTGTGTGCCAGTGCAGTGCAAGCCTGTCTATGTCTGTAAACCTGCTATTCTGGGTCACTGGAGGCTGTTCCTGTGAGTCTATGGACCAAACTCAGGTCTCATACTAATGCTACCAATCTATGGATTAGTGTCAGCATATATTTCTCTGTGTGTCTGATATCTTTGGGAGCAAACCATGTTTGACCGTTATTAGCCTGGAAAAGTAACCACTGCAAAGCTATTACCAAAGTTGTATTGGCGACAGCTGAACAACTTGTTCTTTTTATCTGAAGACGTGTCATTTTTTGGCAGTTACAAAATCAATGACAAAATAAGAAGAGATGCACAATTTCTCAAACCTTGGAAGTGATTGTAAAAGATTCAGAACTAACTTATTTTCTACCAGGAAAAAGTACTTTGATCTTACAAATATATTTGACAGTTTTTCATGTGAAATACAGATTAGCATCAGTATGCATAGCACAGCAATCTTTCTCAGGAACATTGTTGCTAAGCGGACGGGCGGTCAGTTAGTCTCTCTCTGCTGACACTGATCTAATACTGATTTTTCCAAAGCTGACTTTTTCCAAAACTGCGACGTCAGAGGAAGAAAGAGAGCCCAGCATACTGTGCTTCATCCTTCAACATAAATGTTCCAAAATTGTGTTTTTTGACACAAACTCATTGGGCACCAATATATGGATGGACACATCATTGTCAAATCCTCTACTTCACTAATGATTTTTTACAGGGCCCACCCAGGAGCCCCTGCTTGTTGATTGACAGAAGTTGGATGCAAAACTGCCTCACAAAAAAAGTGTTCCTCTCGTTCAGGGCACATTTTTACAATGTGCTTGCCAGTACTTGGTTGGAGACTGCTGGATTTGATCCTCTAAGTAAACATGGACTTGATTTGGGCCTGTTTTTGGTTTTAATTGAATGTTTGTATAAGCCCTGACGTCTACAATGCATAAGGTACCGATTCCCAGTCTGTGACAGGGCATTTTAATCAAATGCTAAAAGAGATGTCAAAAAGTGAAGAATGTTAGTTTCATCAAAACTCAATTTGTTAATCTTTTGATTTTGCCTTCTCCCTCTTAATTCATGATGTTCAAGCCTTGTTAAGCAGCTCTGTTTGTTTATTGGCTTACATGATTGGTCACACTGGTTTTACAGTTGTTGTAGTAGTGTATTGTATCTTACCGAAGAGTGCCATGTCACTACAATGATTACAAATAACTTAAATGGATTTTTTTTCTCTCTTCATAGGGCCCTCCAGGTCCTAAGGGTGAAAAGGTGAGTAATTTTCAATTTTTTGTTTGATATATTAATAGTTTGATATCTTAATTGGTATACTATTGATCTACCCAGATATTTAATTCAACTACTTAGCAATAGTTCAACATTATTGGAAATACTCTCATATATGTATGCTAAGCTAGAGCCAGCAGCTGGTTAGCTTGGCTTGGTTTAGCATAAAGAGAGGAAGCACAGGAAAATGGCATGGTTCTGTTCAAAGGTACAAAATATGTCCAGCAACACTAGCTGTTTCCCTCTGTTTCTGTAATAACCCATAACCGGCTGCTGGCTCCAGATTCATACATAAACATGAGAGTGGTATCAATCTTCTCATATAATTCTCAGCAAGAAATAAATACCTTTTATTTTTCCAATATGTCAACTAACCCTTGAAGAAAGGTGACATTTTAGTCTTTTAATAGCCAACCCATCATACATTCTTGCAGGTCAAGACAATTCAATAATTATTTGTTTTTGCTCTTCTTACTGTTAATTTGTCCATAAAGAGTGTCATTTTGCATTTGCGGCAATCATTTGGAATATTTCAATTCTCCTGTCGTTCACAAAGCCACAGCACAGAACATTAATGACTGAAAGCCAGAGCCCAAGTTGGAGCCCTTAAATGCCTCGCTGAGCGTTCCTCCATAAAAAAGCAGCAGAGCATGTAAAATAACCACTCTGTCTCTTTAAAAGTCTGCAGGACTCTGGGACAAATGTGTCCCTGTGACTTTGCTTTGAAAGACTAAAATAACATCCCATGATTCACACCAAAGTTGATAAAGTGCCTTTATTCCCTCATCATTGAAACAAATAAGTGCATACTTATAAAATGCTACTGGGAAAGATCTGTTCTGTTTTACAGGCCATCATTAAATAGATGCAGTATTTATTCATACTTTGTATAAAGTGAGCAACTTGGACATAACCCATTATATTTAAAGGATTATGGTGCTGTAAAATACATGACATAAAATGAAATGGCGTGAGAGTGCTAACCAGAGCTAAAGTTAAACACAGAGACACAGTTCACAGTTGTCATCTGCGTCAAGTCGCACTCTTTGGTAACAGATGATTTCTAGTAATGTGGGGTGTGGAACGACGTTGGTTGCTGTCGCCGACCGACGTAATGAATCAAAAGTGAGATCTCTTATTTGGTGCCCCTCAAAGCATGAAATGGAACCCATAAGCATTGGCTTACAAAACCAGGTTTAGATGATTGTCAAGCATCCGTTATGAAAATCGTGAATAACCCAGTCTCGCTGATTAGATGCATGTTCATGTCTCTCATGTGAACCACTTTACGTGCTGTTTAATGAAATGAAAAACAACTGTGTGTATTCCACCCACCCAAGACGAATACAGCGTGCATCAGTGTGGCCATTCACAACTGTTTCCCCATTACCTCCGGTTTTGGAATGACTGCCCAATGAAAAATTACAAAAATTCCGAGAGCTGTTTTATTTGAAATTGCCAAAATTCCCATCCATGTGTGATAAGTTGTTGGGCTGCTTTTACTGCTATGGCTCAATTGTAACTCGGCCAACAGGAGTGTGGAGTGCAGATCAGATTGTTTGTTCAGTTATCCGATTCTAGACAGATTACGGTTCTAATTCAGTGTCCAACATTTGGTCTTCCTTCAGTTGTTTCAAACAAAAGTGTACTTTTCATTCGGTTTCACTCTAATGTGATAAACCCACAGTCTTCACCATGCAGGTTGATTTGAAACCAAACGTTTTCTCCTTCAGGAACGTTCTCTGTCCACAGAGATCTACCCCCAAAGAAGGCAGATAGCCAAAGATCTCTGGGGCATAAAATCTGGCCTGGCAATTCAGTCGTCCCCCCCCCCCCCCCTTACCAAACCCACCAAACCTCATACCACTGCTCTCTTTCTTTCTCTTTCTCTCATACCCAATTGATGTCAGTCCATGTTATCATAAGTGATTTTACTCTCAACCGCAATGAATAGCTGGGTTCCTGTATTATTTTTCTTTATCAATGTGTTCTGAATTATGCCTCAGTGATTTCGTTGTGAGTCTCAGCTTATTATTAGCACTGTACTTGTGTCTGTGTGTGTTCAGTGTGTGTTTGACCTCTTGCATTTCAAGACAAATTCTTTTTCTTGCCTTCTGCAGGGGGATCAAGGCGACCAGGGACCACGGGTATGCGGTTTACTGTTGACTTCTTGTGATTAGCTGATGAATGTGACTGTGTGTGTCTTCCCCAGCAGATTTGTGGGCAAAAAGGTTTGAGATGCATGAAATTCCTGGGATAGTGTTCTTCCCATCTGGCCAAATACAACAAGCATTTCAGCACTGCTTATTTCTACATCAAGAATAGGCAGGCAAACAGTGCAAGATACCTCAGGGTGATATGCTTTGTGTGATGCAAAGACCTTTTCTTTACCTCTCGTCTTCAAATTGCACATGAGTACAGCTTTTTACCCATCAGCTGAAGATATCTGCTCAATCTCAGCCACAATCAAAAGCCAACTAGCGCTGTCTCTATAATTACTCGTGATTCACTTCAATCCTCGACGTGACATGGCGTGTTCAGAGCTTTAATCATTCTCAGCTCTGAAGTTTGACATTTCTATAAATGTACAGCTTCTAAATGATGATGATGTGAGTGCTTTTCCGTGCTTGACAGACTCTGAAATGAATTACTCGATCTCCATCTTACAGCCAGCGTGCCCTCATTTTTTCTCAAATAATGGTTAAAAAATGAGCCCTCTTTAAAAAAAAAAAAAGCCGACTGCACAGGTTTGTTTAAAGTAGATTGCATTAACTGGGGTCACACTTTTCACTTTGTCTGTATCTGCTGTCATCATCAAGAGTAGATTGTATGGAGTCAAAGTCACTTTAAATGCCTGTAATTGATTTCCGTGAGGGCACGTAGAGGTTGGAGCACAAGGATATGAGAATGTAACAACACAGAGGTTTGTCTTGTCACCAGAACACCAGACGTCTCCCGAGTTCATCTGATCCCAATTCTGTATTGAAGCCCAACCAGACGTTAGTAGTTTGCCAGTTAACTTTGTCAGCTCTCCTCCAGACCAGTTCTGCACAAAGCATGGCGTTTCTTATGATTTGGAAGTCAATACAAATGACCTTCCCTGTGAAATTTGATTAGCGGTCTAAAAATTATACATCTTATGTAACACATGGGCACTCCTTAAAGACAGCCAAGTCCACAGATATTGTGGATGTCTGAGTGGTTTCACACTCTGACAAGATCTACAAATACATTCCCTTAGTTATCCTTAGTTAATTATTTATGATATAAAACGTATTGTATAATCCTTATAGTTGCAACGGCAGAACCGCTGCAAACAGGCACAAAGGAAATATCTTCGCTCTCTAGCCGAATTGACTGGAGTGATCGATCGCCGTTTAGATAGAATTTCTTGGGTTTTGCTCATAATTTGTACCCTTTTAACCTAGGAAATGGACTCATCTGTCTCTATCAGCTAAATGATTTACAATTTGGAAACTGCAGTGTGGCTGACAGAGTTGTAACAGGGACCAGCCAGGCCCTATTTGTCTTGTAGAGTAAATAAATAAACTGTCCACTTCAAGAAAGCATTTCATTACCTTCCAATTACAGCAGAATTGTTGTCCCTTAACAGGTACAAATTAGCACACAGTCGCATATGAAGGACTACAGGGGCATGAAAGCTGTCTAGGTCACCAGCAAATGATATTACTTCCCCAGAATATCATATAGACTTTGCACATTAGATTAGTAGGTTGATGTAGCGGAACAGTATTACATAGATTTCCTTAATAGATGAAGGTATAAAAGGACAAGTACTCCCTGACTTGACTATTGACTCATTTCATGGCCAGTATTGACTGTGTGCAGAGACGCTATTAAACCCATATAGAGGTACATGTAATCAGCAGAGCATGTAAATAATATATCATGTTCACACCAAAGTGTGCCAGATTACATCAAATTTAAGCAGATTTAAATTTAGAATAATTAAAATGACAAAATATCGGTGTGTGCATGCTTATACAACAATGTGTATGTTTACTAGGTTCATGTCAAAAGGCCAAGTCAAAGCTCCTCAGCCTCTGTGGCCAAACACAGTATGAAAATTGCCACATGGCCAGCAAAATTTCCTCACAGACACACACTCCCTGTGCCTGTTCCCCACATGTCGGGGTCAGCCATTTGTCGGCCCTAAAAGTCAAAGGCCACATCCAAATGCCAAAGGTTAGCCAAGCAGCAAATAATAAATTGGCCAGTTTTGACAAACAAATGTGTGGCCACTGTTGGAGCTCCACTGGTGGGATATAATTAACAGGAATTACTGTCTCTGTGTGTCATCAAGAAAGCTGTGTGGTCTTTTTGAGGGATGGGAACTGGCTACAGGTGTCAGACAAAGGTTGGTGAATTCCTGGGTCAGCAAGAGGAAACATTCCTGAGATTTCACCAACAAAACTCCCCGAGTTTGTCCAGGACTTTACTTCTCACATTGTGGGATTTGACCCATTTGCTATGCTCTTCCAAAATAAAGACTGTGATTATGTAATTTCCAGGATTTTACTTTTCACTCGTTAACAGGAAATGTTATACAGTCAACTGTTTGCACATGAAATCAGAAGCCTTAAAATGAATTTCACTTCAGATACATTTGATGCATCACATTGATGCCAATTCTGAGGCTTTAAATGAATGTATTATTCCTCTCTTAAATGTATTAAAGCCATCTGTGCAAGGAACTGGTAATCCACTCCACATATAGATATTGAGAAAATGCCTCAGCCTTGTGCGTTTGGTGTGGTTGGGGAGGGAGATGCTGGTTCTGGCAAGTGTCCTATGACGGCTGTTGCTGATTGTCGTCATATCTGGCTTTTTGTTTACTACGGTTACAATCCTCTTGCTGCAGGCAAGTACATAGCTTCACCAAATAACCAACATCCGTTTGGAGGAGAAAAGCAAAACAAAACAATCTGTGAATGGTTAGGATTCTCTGTCAACCGCAATGTCATGATCATTCTCACGTATAGTCAACAGCACAGAGGCAATGCAGGGTTAGCACCAACCCAAACCTAGTCGAGCCTTTCTCCACTTTCTCGCAGCCTTTGCAGAGAAAGATTAAACTATGGTTTTTGGTTAGATAATCTTGTGCACGTTCCAAACACACGCTGGTCAGTGAAGTTGTCAACATGCTGTCAACCTGGCCGCGGCTTCTCCCCTAGTATCAAAGTGATTGTAAAAGCAAAAAGGATGCAACCCAGGAAGCGATCACAAGTGCCAGGCTGCACATGCGTCACTACATTTTCATGCAGGCAGTGGTGGCCTAAAGTTTAGAGAGCTTGTGACCGGGAGGTCGTCTATTCAATCCCCAGACCGACCAGATAAAATCTGGGTGGGGAAAGTGAAAAAGCAGTGTTTGTCCCTCCCTTATTACCACTGAGGTGCCCTTGAGCAAAGCCCTTAACCTCCAACCGCTCCGGTGGAGCTGCTCAGTGGCCAGCAGATCAGACTGTGGTTGTACTGGGCAGCTTGCAGGTATGAATGTGTAACTGTGTGAATGTGATCAGGGCGTTCCTGCAAATGAGAGGCTGCCTCTCAGTGAACCTCCCCTGAATAAATAAGGTTAATTAAAAAAAAAAAAAATTTATTTCCCTCCACCCCCACTGACCATAATACAGTTCTTTTTTTTCTTTGTTTGTCCTCAAGATGTTTGAGGTTGTAAATAACTTGAGAAATAGTTGCGCTTCAATCCCAGTTACACACAGCATGGCTATTGTTGCAGTGTAAGAGTTTTGCTCTGTTCTGCTGCAGGGATGAATTAAATCAGCCTGCCTTGAAAGCCATATTCGTAATGAGCCATGCTTTTTGAATTATCTTTTTTGAAAACCAGAGGGTACCAAACTGTTTGGATAGGCCAGGTTTTTTTTATCCTAAGCTTGAATATGGAGAAAGATTGTTCTCTTACAGGGCACGTTTGTGCTATTGTGCAAGTCTTTGAGAAATACATTCATCAGTTCATTGAGGTTTGTTATTTACGGTGAAGCAAAAACTGCAGCATAAAGATAAGCAAAAGAATATGCAATCACTGGACAACCAATATTTACATGTTTTTCCATTAACTTAGCATCAGAGCTAAACTTTGACTTTAAATCGGTCTGAAATTTACTGAAGCAAAAGGGCCCTTGTTGTGTTTTAGTTTTGGAAAGGCTAGAAAGTTTGTTGAGAAAGCCAAAGCTGGGCAAGCTTGCCGTGACTAGTTGTGGCTTGCTAAGCTAGGACTGTAAGTGCTGTTCAGCGGATTGTTTTCGATCAGTTAATATTCCAGTGGACATTTATTCTGCAATATTCCTGTAAAAGACTCGTCACTATCAAAACCCTTGTTTGACAGGCATGCAAGACTAAAAATGTATATGGCTAATTATGGACAATATACCCCAAATGATTGACAGTCAATGAAACTTACTGAAGTGCATTTATTTGAGTAACATTCTGAACCATTTCCAGCAGACAATATGTCAATGTTTCTGGATTCAGATTAAAGTTAGCATACAGCTATAAACCCTCGTCTCCTCTTAACAAGAAGGAGGCCTGATGCTTTCTTCTTTTATTCAGTTTTGTCCTTTCAGTTTTACGGATCCCATCTGTCATGACCGTTGTTGACGAGGGAATTGGAAACCATTTGATTGAATTTCCAATGAACATCTCAATCCCATGATGTTTCCCAAAACTCTACGAACAATACAGCTACTCAATGTTATAGCTCAAAATCTGTCCGACGATAATCATCACAGCTAGTATTCGGCCTGTATATTTTAAATAAAACAACAGGAAATGGTTACTTAGAGATGGCATTGTAGCCTGCATTCTACACAGAATGGTCGATGGTCATTTCATGGCGGGGAGTAAACTTGGACTTTTAAATGGTGAATGTTTCAAATAAAATGTTGGTCTTGTTTAGGTCTGAATTGAAATGTCTGGTCCCACATGTTCCAGTATTTCACATTATTATACAGCTTGTTCCACAAATTTGTAAAAATATTTAGGATGCTTATCTTCTTCCTCCTTTAACTGTTTTTGTTCACTCAGTGTTTGAATGTCATGTGTGTGTTGTGCCATGTTCTGCTGTTTGTCCCTTTAGGGATTGCCTGGTCTCCCTACGCTGGCTGCTTTGCACAGCAATCAGATCCTGACTGTCAAGGTTTGTCGGTGGTGGTGCCGCCTAGCTGCTCAGCCCGACCCTTTCGCAGCACACACTGGGAGTAAATGAATCACTGTCGGCTGCTTTTTCCTCAAAGCCCGATGATAGACTAAGCACAGGAAAACCCCCATTTAATTAATCACAGCTAGTCAATGGTTATCCTCTTCCCCCACTGCCGCTACCAGTCTTTCACTCCTCTGTTCCACGCTACATGCCAGGTTCCCCATTGAAAGCAAAGGTGGCCTTTTACAACCCCGTAATATGTACAGTATATGACTGGAACAAGAAGTCATGGTCTGGCTCGTGTCCATTGATGCTAAAATAAATGGAAGGAATTGCAAGACGAATACTCGATGATGAACCAAAGTGGCAAAATGTTTTTTTAAAAGCTCATGCCCATGGTTCACCACAAATCCTTCAATCTTCCAATTTGTCCTTTGGGATTCGGGATAGTTTCAGCGATGGATGAAGCCACTTAATACCAATGGACACTAGCAGAATAATGCATGCATTGAAAGGAACAAGGTTAGAAATCAACCTCAACTCAGAAGGTTGACCACTCTGGTTTCAGTGTGTGCAGCTACCGGGGTCTGACTTAGCAGTAGGCGCAATGAAGATGATGACAGCGCTTTCACAGAGGAAGAGAAGTTCCCATTTTTCCGGGGACTGTGAGCCCGCTGTGGCGCCCTCGCACCCCTGAGGTGGTAATTATGGGTCCTGGCTCCAAGAAAAAAGAAAGCCCAGGCTTCCTAAGCAAACCACCTCGGTGCTGGAAAAGTGTGGATTTCTCCCCCCATCTGTGAAGGCGCTGGACCGGAGTTCATGAACACAAGCCTTTCTAACAAAATCTGTTTCTTTTTGCATTTGCTTTCCTCCTCCTCCTTCTTCTTCTGGGACTTCATCCTTCTTCAACCTTCTCTCACCTCTGACCTACGACCTCTTGACTTCACACACCTGCTCAGATGGTCTTCCCTAAGATCAATCATGGCTTTCTTTCTGCTGACCAGCAGCTCATAAAGCGGCGGCTCATTAAGGTAGTGGCTGTGTCCTCACTGGTGTCTCTGTCGTGCCAAGTCTCACCAAATCACTTCTCCCTGGGCATTCTGCAGTCTGCATGCAAACCTTCAGTCATAAGTACTCTTATACTCCTTCTGTTATTGTTAAAGGGACATTGAAAACAAGGTTATATTAAGGTAACATGAATTACTGTCCTGGCACTACTAAAAGCACTTTCCTTGCAAGTTAGATAGCTGATTTTCTTCTAATGCAGTACAATAATGGACCACACATTTTCAGTGTATTTTTTTGTCCTGATTGTTGTAGCTCTACAAATTGTTTTCAGTCTGTGCCTAATGCACAACCCCTATTCAACTCATTAAGTCCATTAAGGAATGCATGCATTTTAGGGGATTACTGTTTCAGCTATAAATCAGATACATTTCAGCTCCATCGTGTCTGCTAGTTTTAGCCATGAGACCTAAAATGCAAACTGTCCTCCATGTTATGAATGGAGGCAGCCCATAGCCACCCACGAGATCATTCCACTACTCTCTCTTCATTATCATTTAACTGAAGTGGCTCCAGTCTCAGTGGATCCAACAATATCACACAGTACTGACGTTTAAATGTGTTATTTTGCCACACAGGGAGATCAAGGGCAAGCTGGACCGCCTGGGCCTCCGGGGCCACCAGGGCCTCCTGGGCCAAGGGGGCCTCCAGGGGACACAGGGAAAGATGGGCCCAGAGGTGTACCTGGTCTAGCAGTGAGTATTGATTTTCACCTGACATCTGAAGAAGTTTGATAAAACTGAACAAAACTTTGTTGTTATTGAACTGGTATTGGATCAGTACAACTCTACAACTGTATTTTCCCTTTAACAAATACTGCATTGTTTCCATTAAGGGTAAAACAAGTTCAGCTCTTTATGTACTCATATTCAATTTGACTTTGACCCAGTGCTTTAGAGGGTTTACCCCAATGAAAACATTTCTAATGAAGACAAGACAAACTAGCGCTGCAGTTCATTGCCCTAATGTCTTCAGCTAAACATACATACTCCCAAGAGAATGCCTCACTGGATTTACATTTATTTGGTTGTTTTTCATTATAACGTAACATTTTCCATGTCTTTAAGCCTGTCACTAGCATCACACTAATTTATGTGAACTCTGCTTGTGAGAGAAAGAAGAAACAGAAAAGGCCTGTCAATTATGTTGAGCCATAAAACCTTCCGAGGACTCCAGCTGATCTTTATTGTCTTGGCAGAGTTCACAGTGGGAGTGCAAAAATATTAAGTGTTGTTTATCTGCTTCTTTCCAAGTTTTTGATGATTATTGTTTTCCGTTCTTCCAGTTGCAGTTGCAATAGTTGTCGCGTTTTTCCAAGAAATTAAACTTCGCTTGCTGGGGCACTTCATTTCTCCTGTGATTTATTTCTCCTGTCATAAGTCCCTCAGAAGGAAGGTGGCAAAAATGGTTCTGCAATTGTCACAAAGAGGCAAAAAATGGAATAATATTCGAGCCTGGCTTTGGCATAGATATCTGGCCATGTCTCTTTTCTACCTTGAGAACTGCAGGAACACGCAAGAGCCAGGCCTAAACCCAAAGCAGAGACCAGAACAAGGTTGTTGGAAGGATACAGTGAGGGGTGCAGGTGCCACAGCATGATGAAATGCCTCCCAGCCAACTTCGTACATGAGCAGAACAATGCTGAGCTCTAGTTGGCAACCTGGCCGCTATGCACCATAGCAGCTGTTCAAACACTAAAACAACTGGGGAATTCAACTATAATTCAACTATAATATATAATGTGGAAAATTCTGTATTTTTTTCACCATAATATTTGACTTGTTTTACTCCGAATACTGTTTACCATCATTTGAAAACTCCATGCATGTTCTTAACTTTTCAAAGTGGCCCACTGCTCTTCCATTAACTGGCTGTTTTGTATTTATATAGGGGGATCCAGGGCAGCCTGGAGAACCAGGAATCATGGTAAGCACCAACTTTTCCTTTCTGTGTTGTTTTTACGCTTCAGTTTTTGTCCTGATTAAACAAATGAAATATGACATGTTAATTAGTGAGCTTTAGAGGTGTTGGTAGGCATATTTAGTTACCTTTTGACAAAGCAGATTAGCTGTTTCCCTGTGTTTCCAGTCCTAATGCTAAGCTAAGTTTACAGCCTGTTGGGGGAAGCTTCATATGAACAATACAGACATGAGAACGGTATTAGTATTCTCAACTAACTCAACTTTTTTTTTTCATCATAAATATCCTCAACTGTGTACCATCTTGATTGCAAAAAGTATTCAGAGATACCAATGCTTTCCAAAATGGCTCATGCCATCTGCAGGCAGGTTGTTTTGTTTAAAGGTCCCATGACATGGTGCTCTTTGGATGCTTTTATATAGACCTTAGTGGTCCCCTAATACTGTATCTGAAATCTCTTTCCCGAAATTCAGCCTTGGTACAGAATTCCAGCCACTAGAGCCAGTCCCACAATGAGCTTTCCTTAGGATGTGCCATTTCTGTGTCTGCAGCTATTGAGGAGGAGAGAGGGGGGGGCAAGGTGGAGGATGGGGGTGTGGCCACACCCCCATCCTCTAGCCTTGACCAACTGCCACTTTGCTCGTTAGAAAGCCATGATGGCTCTCTCTCTCTCTCTTGGGTGGGCCAAATTCTCTGGGCGGGCAAAGCAGAGAAAGGGGAGGTAACCTTGCTCCTTATGACCTCATAAGGAGAAGATTCCAGATCGGCCCATCTGAGCTTTCATTTTCTCAAAGGCAGAGCAGGATACCCAGGGCTCGGTTTACACCTATCGCCATTTCTAGCCACTGGGGAATAAATTGCTGAATAATCTTTTTTTGGACATGTTTATTTTGCTAACAACCAACTCTGACGTTATTCAGAAAAACCAATACATCCATTTAAATGTTGCTGTTCAACAGAGTAAATTCATTTGAATCTTTTAACTAACAAATCCATCACGCAGGATGTTTTTTAAATGTGCATTTGATTTACGAGATACTCATAAGGTGGTTTATGGGTAATATGTTGAATATCAATGACACGTTTTATGATGCCCTGCAAAAATGTTTGTTTTCTCTCACAAAACACCTCATACAGTAGGGACAAGTTGTTCCAGTTAACAGCAACTGGATACCACTTGTGGTGTTCAGCAAATAAAGCATTTGATTAAGGTTTCCTCATAAAAGCTACATCGAATAGGTCAAGCCAAATTCCAGAGAAAGCAAAGACGGAAAACGTGACATGCAAAAACACTTGGTGATGTCAGTTTTCGCAAGTTCAGGGTAAAGTAAGTGAAGCTGACAGAGGAGGTGTTATCAAGCTCTTTCATCTCTGATTCCATCTCTGACCCTTTTCCATGGTGTGGAAAAAGTTGGTGGATTGGAAAGAAATGGACAGAAAAAAATAAAGGATGGCGAGGCTTAATAATAATAAGTGGCTACAGAGACGCATTAACTAGAGAAGAGGAGTTTAAAGCTAAAATTGCTAATCATTTTTAGGTCATTTAACACGCTCTTTACCCTCTACCCTCTTTCTGCTTTAATGTTGCTAAATGTTTTATCTTCTGTTGGCTTTAATTATACGTGTTACCCATCACTCCCTCTTGTGCTCATAGCTGGATAAGCAGCACCGTTTTGTTTGGAAATACAGAGTGTCATGAATGTAAAATGTCCTATAGATTTCCCAGTGCTCCCAGGTGTGCTCCCATAAGTCTCCAGTGCTTACACAACCGCTCATGACAGCAGCGGGAGTATTTCTCCAGAAGATGAATGGTGAATCCCATTCAAAATGAGCTCAGAGGCCTCGCACAGAGCTTTGAATAAAAAATAAGCGTTGCTTACTATAATTCATGAAATAAGGCATACTATTTCACGAGTATATACACAGCATGACACTAATGCCCCCCCCCACGCTCTCTCACACACACACACACACACACAAAAAAAAAGCAGCGTGAGATGAGCACGTCCCAGAGGTTGTAAAAAGAAGTGATGTGCAATGGCCGCTCAAACACAGTGGAGTTTCAGAGCTTCTGTTTTGCAGCCAACAGCAGTTTGTTTGCTACTCTTTGGTGGGGGTGGGGGGGGAGCAAAGATAAGAACATGGATTAGAGAGAAAAAGTTTCTGTAAATGATCATTTGGGTTGTTAAACCTCTGGAGAGGGAATAAAAACAAATTGTCCTTCCAGACTCAAATCACCACTTTTGAAAATATGAATTAGATGTGCATAAGCAACTAGACTGATAGGCTCCACTTTGTGCAGTAGGCTGAAAGGATCATCTTTGATCGGCACTTTTAGATCTGCACGAGTCACTCAACTCAAGGTAGGGATTTTGAGGTCAGTCCCCAACTTTAGCTTCTTTTACGGTGCTCTAGGAGCTCTCGCCCACTTGACACAGCTCTGCGTTTTTGATGTATATGCTATTGTTAAAGAGGCAAAAGTAGATTCCAGAGTTTTCCAGCAGACTTCCAGGACATATGGTGCTGGTTAGAAGGATTAAGCTCTTGTGGAGCAACAAGGAGAAGGGGGAGGTGGGAAGAAGAAGAAGAAGAAGAAGAAGAAGAAAAAGGAAATATTTTCAGGACTCAATTCAAAACCATCAGTGCCATAAGGTTTCTTTGGGGTAAAGGTGGCTTCCAGCCTTGCGCACAGTTTTCATTTGACTTGATTTTGCTTCAAAAAGAATAATTACAGAAAACCAGTGGTGTATGTGGTGTTCCATCTGTAACTTAACACAAAACTGAAAAAGTTGTATGTGCTTTGGGGCGTTATTTCTATTTTGCTGCAGAAGCTGCTCCCCTTTTACATCCTTTTCATTCCATAACTACCCACAATACACCAGTGACCCACCTTATACGTTTAAATGCACAGCAGGGATCTAATTTACTTAATATGCCTGTATAACGTGGCCATACCTATAATATTTTGGTGTCCTTGACTACGTTTCCTTTTAATGTGAAGCCAAACATGAGGAGCAAAGATGTGAGTAAATGGCTTAGGATTCAAAACAATGGCAAATGTTGACATCAGTAGCCATGAAACTTTTTTTCTGTGGAACAAATCTGTTTGTTCTTAAAGGAACATTCTTTTTTTCATTTAAAACCTTGGTGTTATTGTTTTAGATTGTATACCTACATTTTTTCCTACCAAAACCTCCATGCATTTTCCGGTGTCATTTTCTGCTTTTTCTGTTTTATCTGTGGGTTTTGGACCGTAGGACATTATAATAGATCAAACCCATGGAGAAAATAATGAAGTGCATTAATCAATAATGAAAATACTCGTTATTGAGAATGATAGTTTTTGTACATGGTCCCTGACAAAATATTTTAATACAATTTTAAATAGAAGTCCGAATTCCCCTAGAAGAACCACCAAAAAAAAGTTCCTGTTTATTTTCTCTCCCTATGTTTTGGTATACATTGTTTCAAAGCCTTCTCCACAGTACCGAATATGTAATTCTCATACTAAATCTATATAATACTGGATTCATTTATCTAGTTTTCTGCCTAAAGACAGTGGATTTTGTTTTTGTATTTAGTATAAAATATATCAGAATCTGCTTTTAAAAAAAACTCACGCCATTTGAAATATGTGTAATTATACAAAACTGATTGCCATTAAACATATCAGAGCCCCAAACATATTACCATGGACATGACTCAGAGACCT
The DNA here is from genome assembly GCF_010015445.1 of Perca fluviatilis. NCBI lineage: Eukaryota > Metazoa > Chordata > Actinopteri > Perciformes > Percidae > Perca > Perca fluviatilis. The sequence continues at coordinate 12,534,157 of NC_053125.1, forward strand.
CAATGGTAACTACAACCCTGCCTATAGCTTAGCATAATACTGTAAAGAAACACTGTTGTTCTGGATATAATAGACCCACACTCAGCTGGTTTGATTGGGTAGTCTAAATGTGCCGTATTCTTGCTAGCTGCTGTTTTGTTGATAGTATTTGTAGCAGTAAAACTAGTGTAATTGAAAGGTCATGTAGACAGTTTAAATAAAGCACACATGTCCACATCTTCTACAGTGATGGTGGTGAGCACAGTGTTATGCTAACCTATAGCTACATCGGTCAAACTTAAGACAATAAGACCTAGGTTTTAAAAAATTCTGAAAGTACCTTAATTTAATGTAAACAGCAGCATTATGTTGCAAAGCTTTTTCAAAGATCTTAAAAGTGAAACAGAAGCTCTTAATCTGCACTCCAAAGCTCCCAACATGAAGCTTTTCAGTGCTTTTGATCAACCGAAATATTTTTCCCGTTAATGCGGAGCGAGAAACGCACACTCTGGAAGTCCTTCAAGTTGCTGAGAGTTCAACAGCAGACAGAGTGTGGGAATTGACCTTGCAATTGCTTCATTGTTTGTCTTTTCCGAGTCATGAATGAAAGCGCCGTCCATTCAGCGCTTTGTATTTGTGCTCGGATGCTCGGCTTCAATAGGCGCCCTGTTGATATTGCACATTTGTAGATTCTTCTCTTTTTTGAATGTTAAATGAGGCAGCTAAGGTGCGATATGCTGAGCATGTGCTATCATGATGAATAATTTCAGTTGAAAAGATATCCGTTTTAATGGAAATGTTTGTATTATTGTCCATTTTAATTTTCTTGCAATAACACAGCCCGAAGTTGAGAACAAAAGAGCCAGGACCAAGACTTCCTTAAGAGCCCTTGACTTTGTGAAAAATCTTCTTTTCAGGCAGTAGCTCCTGAGTGCTCTCAGATGTAGCCAAGCTAATTAGCACTCAGGCGAGTGGCACATGCTCTCACATACCTAGTGGGTCATAAAGATGTTTACCAAACCCTACTGAGGATAGCCAACAAAGGCTTTTAAAGGCAAGTGGGAGGAAAACCTTTTTCTTGGTCGGCTGGGATAATGAAAGTTGTTCATTGAGGTTTTTGTTATAAGTGCAGATGGAATGCACTATAAATGAGCTGCAACTGTGTGGGCCATTTCTGTAAATTTGAGAACTTGTTGCAGCAGGGTTTTTATGGAAATTCAGAATGGGGAAGTTTTTAGCTTCAGTGACTTGGTGATCGCCTTTGCAAACAAGAAATGGAAATAAACGGTTTAATCTAAGAAAAATTGCCATTATTATGGTCCTTTCAGCAAAGCCAAGCATCAGTTGGTGCTTTAGCCACAAGGCACAAGTTGGACACCACCAATCTACACTTCTTCTTTGCAGAAATTTGCACTGACATTCAAACTTCTTCGACCTGAATGTGTCCTCGTTGGCTACTTTTCAATACAGGCACACAAACCTTTCACACTCATCAGGGGACCGAATCTTAGGTTTTGCCAATTATACTGCATCAACATGATGCACAGCTTGTGGGGTATAAGGTCTGCCTGGCCACGACTTACTAAGAGTGATGAGCCAAATAGCGCCATTTGCTGTAAATCCTGAGCCGACAGTGGGGGAAAATGTTGGCTAACGTGAGGTGTCAAAACAGCCTAGCGTAAAAGTGTTGATGAACTGCTGTGGGTACTGCAATAGTTCAGAGTCTTGTCGAGCCAACATGGAAGAAACTAACTTTCAGCTTGTTTCTCCTTTTAGTCTTAATAAAAGACTGGTTCTGGGGGTAGGAGGTTGATGGTCCAACATGGCCACCGGTTTCACCGTGGCAGGGACGTGCACAGGTATGGGCTATTGTTGCCCGGGCAACTGCCCATTTGCCCTGATTGGATTTGCTGCCCCTCTGGCGAAAGAGCCTTTTTCTTCTTTTTTTGCTGTTGTGGCTGCATTAATACGTAATACTTCGCCCATCATTACTTAAGTTAAATCAAATTAAATGCACTATATCATTCAATCTTGCCTTAAGCGATGCCCTCTGCCCCCAGTCACGTGACTTTGTTTATATTCTCACACACGGAGCAGCGCAAGCCCTTAATTCTGCCTTCACGTGAGTTTATAAAGTTATTGAGATTATGACAAATGCCCTGTGAATAGTAACCAAAAAAATCCACTTGAGCTTTGAATAAACCAAAGCTAATGACATAACGTATGTTGCAGCAGCAGGCTAACGTAGCTACGTTGCGTCCGTTACATGAGTGGGCGTTCTGTAGAGAAGAGAGAGGCTCAGGGATGGGATGTTTGGGCTCTTGAATCATGCTAGGTTATACGTTGTTTACAGTCAATATGTTACATGAGTTTTCAACCAACAATCAGATGTGACGTTAGTGAAAGTGAAAGTCGCCTTACTTTGTTATGAGATGATAAATTAATACATGCATTTAAAAAAAATGTATAGTCTAATGTTAGTTTTGTGTACTTAAGTATGCCTTCACAACAAAGACGACTGAAGAAGAGAGAGAAAGAGCTCAATGAAGCTACTGTTGCCTTTTTTCCAGATTAGAGCAATAGCTCCTCCAAATGTCTGTGACGTCCCTGCACTGTGGTATACAGCAGGTTGAAAATATAAACTGTCCTCCCAGACACATCTATCACTGAGTTAAATCTCAATTCGAGATGTGGTGCCTTTTTATCCCTGTCTAACTTATTAGTTTTGTAAGGCTTTCCAACTATTGGCCCATTTCTGAATCTCTCTGTGTTGCAATGTAGACTGTGGAACAGCCAAACATGTTTTTACAGTTGCTAAAATTAATTAAGAAAGATATCAATATAAAAGTGAATACAATATTTTGTTATTCATGGTTTCATTCATGGCTTACTTAGAGATTCATGTTCATGGTGAAGCTCAATGGAAAAAAAGAAGGCACAGAGTGAGTTTCATTCTTTTTCGAAGAATACAACAAGGGGTTGATTGTGATTCAGTACTGCCTGAAGGGTGTGTGCTCTGTATGAGATCCTACCAGAATCCTTGCCAGTCTCTCTACTGTGACCATTTTGGCTGTGGAAATCATATTATTTAATCTGACATGGACTGTTTCGTGTTCCGTTTCTCTTCCACTCACTAACGCTCTCTCTTTGTCTCTCTTTTCATTTATAGGGACCTGAGGGGCCACAAGGGCACAAGGTAAGTCCAGAGAATAATTTCTTCTTCGATTGACATTTCTTACTTTTCTTTAGTAAAATATAATAAAATAAAATGAGATTATCTGACTTGTTTATCTACTGAATGACATTAAAAATACACACTGAAAAGGCTTGAATTCTAATGTAAACCAAAGGAGAATTTCTTTAGCAGTAGAATAATGTTTTGGATTTGATAGCATCTGTGCACAAGTTGCAAAAATGGCTGTTGGGCGTTGAATACGTTTACTTGGAGATTAGTAATGCAGGGCCACAGTTGGGGCAAGTAAATAGACAAGAGGGGAGTTAAGGTTCGAACAACACGATGAGGGAAAGAAAAAGAAAAGAGACAGAGACCAGAGAACCTGGAGCTAAGTGTCGGAAACAGGCCGTGGGTCCCTGGCGGCGCTGATGTGGGGAACAGATGTGAGCCATATCCAGCATCAGGTAGCTGCCAGTGTTTGTTCAATGTAACCCAATCAGACACTTCCTGTCTGCGCTGTCATCTGTCGGCAAGGCCTCCCGTCGGCGTAGGAGGGTGTGTGTGTGGAGGGGTCAATGATGACACACCGGCGTGTTAATGACTCATAAGCCAGGCCCAGAAGTTACTCAATTAGATCTGCTGCTGGTGCGGTACTGTGTTTAGCAGAGGGGCCACGTCAACAGCTAGTCAAGTTTCATCACCTTGCTGATAGATTTGGTGTCACCACGTGATAAAAAGTAGAGTGTGAATCATATTTTTCAACTTATATATCATCATAATAACATATTTTATCAACTTTCACACCAAAATGTGATCCATTCTCATTCATCCCAATGATTAAAAAAATAACTTTTCATTACTGGCTAAGTCCAGTGTACCATTGTTTCACTCATCTGTGATACATCTATAAATGTGACCATGGTAACAGTAAATCACTTTTATTACGAAGAAGCAAAAATGGCCAACATAAGTAAACCGCTATGCAAGAGAGTGGGTGTTCAATAAACCATGCTTTGGTACAACCGCTAAATCGTTTACTTTAAGTAAGTTAAATTAGTACATGCAAACATAAGAGCTACAGAATATATAAAGCCTTTTATTGTTTTTAATTTTCTCTTCTCTTTCTCAATCAAGTTATTCTTGCCCTCTGCCTGTATCGTCCATAACTTTAAGCGGATCGTAAACTATGACATGCAGTATTTATTCTAGCCTGTAAGTTCAGCACGCACTGGGTATATGTGCTGAAGTGGGGATGTGAACAATAGACCTGTCTCCTTTTAATCCAACGCATGTTTGCATCTTGTGTGTGTCGTTTGATGGTGTAGTTGTGTAGTTTTGTTTATGACTGAACAGTGTATGACTTTATCTTTCTTTGGGGTGTTGGGTTTACTGGGAGATGGTTTAGGCATTGAGTAGGCAAGTACATTATCATATTTTTTTTACCATAACTCTGCACTGTCCCATGCTCTGTTATTAATTTGAAATAAAATACAGTGTGTATATTTGAATGTGATGTAACACCTAAAGGCCTTTTGCGTTTATTTCTCAGGGTTCACTCGGGCCTTCTGGCATCCCAGGTGTTGATGGACTGAAGGTGAGGTTACTCATATAAAGAAATATGCAAACGGTACAGTTGATGATTGTGGTACACATTTCTGTACCCTTCTTTGTGGCTGTTTAGACTAGTTTTTAAGCAAGAAAAATGGGAGATGCTACAAAATAGTCTAATAAAAATCCATCCATACATCTTCGTCCGCTTATCCGGGGTTGGGTCGCGGGGGCAGCGGCTCCAGCAGGGGACCCCAAACTTCCCTTTCGCGAGCCACATTAACCAGCTCTGACTGGGGGATCCCGAGGCGTTCCCAGGCCAAATTGGAGATATAATCCCTCCATCTAGTCCTGGGTCTTCCCCGAGGCCTCCTCCCAGCTGGACGTGCCTGGAACACCTCCCTAGGGAGGCGCCCAGGGGGCACCCTTAACAGATGCCATAACCACCTCAACTGGCTCCTTTCGAAGCAAAGGAGCAGCGGCTCTACTCCGAGCTCCTCACGGATGACTGAGCTTCTCACCCTATCTCTAAGGGAGACGCCAGCCACCGTCGCTTGTACCCTGGATCTCGTTCTCTTGGTCGTGACCCAGCCTTCATGACCAAGGGTGAGGGTAGGAATGAAAACTGAGCGGTAGATTGAGAGCTTTGCCTTCTGGCTCAGCTCTCTTTTCGTCACAACCGTGCGATAAATTGAATGTAATACCGCCCCCGCTGCGCCGATCCTCCAACCAATCTCCCGCTCCATTGTCCCCTCACTTGCGAACAAGACCCCAAGGTATTTGAACTCCTTCACTTGGGGTAAGGACTCATTCCCTACCTGGAGTAGGCACTCCATCGGTTTCCTGCTGAGAACCATGGCCTCCGATTTAGAGGTGCCGATCCTCATCCCAGCCGCCATCAAATAAATAACTAAATAGTCTATTAACAAATCATTTAATTTATTCCAGTTGTAAAATTTGATTTTCCAGAAAGAAATGTGAAAAATCTTATTAATTTAATTTTAGAATGTAACAGGAGGATTTGTGGGAGAGACATGGTGTAATTTCACTTTTTTATTAAAAAGGTTTCAAGACTCTTAACATACTTAGAGATTTAATTAGTTCTTTTGGCCATGTGTTGCACTTTTCATATTCGAAAAGTTCTGCCATGCATTCTGACAATTTCAGACCGCGATCCTATTTGGGAAAAATCCCCTCGGCTGCACCCTCAAGTCTTAACCACAAAGTGCTGTTTCAAGCTAACTGTGAATCTGCTCACAATCAGCTCATTTCTTCATTTCATTCTCAAACTGGATAAAGAAGACACAGTGCAGGTGTTTCACAATGGTGGAAAATGGAAAAGCATATTTATTCCAGAACAGATGACGGTATGAGTGACGAGAATGAATTGGAAGATGATTTGAGAGGCGCCATCTTTCTAATCTCATGCATGCATTTATAAAGATATGAGCGGAGAGGCACGCATGGCTGTAATAGAATCCAGAGTGGAAGCCATTCTGACTCTGAAGGCCTAATTCCATACTTGTGTAAGGAGTCGGGTTTGCCAGCATGAAATAGAACTCCAATGCTGTGCAATGCAGTTATAAAAGAGAATCTGTTATGGTATGTAACTGTCATTCATGCAGAAAGTTGAAGTCTAAAGCAGTAGAGGCTGCTCTGTTCCAGCAGTGGCAGGTTGACTGGCAGACATCATATTGATCTGACATAGACTAAAAAAGGATGATTACTAATGCAAACCTTATCAGCCCCAGTTTAGGAGCTTTTAATCAGACTCCATCATCATTATGGCAATATATCATCCTCATCATGTCAATGACTCCCATATGTGGGCTGATAGATGATACATGATCCCAGCATTTATGAAGAGTTTCACCACTAGTGTGTAGCTGAGGGGACACACCCTATACACAGATCTCTCTCACACACACACACACACACACACACACACACACACACACTGATATTTCCACAATGCTTCATGAAAACAAAGCATTGTGGGAATAATGAAAACAATAAGAAACTGACAAAGAAAAATAAACAGTACAGTAAGTTTGTTACCAAAATGTAATAACCCAGTTTTCCCTACAATACGGCCAGTATTGGGCAGCCCATTGACATGTATTTTAATTTAAATAGTAGATTGCTTTATTTTCCATCCGGGATAAATTAATTGGAGTAATCCAGTTAAAGCTGTCTCTGGGTTGTCTAAAAGGCTAATGATGTGGTAGGTTTGCAAAGGTCAGGAGGTTAATGGTGTTTGGCAACAGATGGACTGAGGCTTGTTTCTCAGTGACAGCCACGGAGAACAGAGATTCAGACTCCAATAACCGCAAACTGGCATTCATCAGATTGGCTTGTCTTTCTTCTTTTTCTACATGTTCTGAACTTAGATTATTAAGCTATTAATCAGCCTGTATATCCTCTCTACTTTCAGATTTAGTTTGCGATTTCAATATTTTATACTTGAACTAAATAATTTCATAAATCCGTAGTTGTACAGTACTATGTGCAGAGTCAATTCCTTGCAATACACTATAGTAAAATACATTATCTATTCTATCCACTGCTCCGTTATCAATTATCCTGCAAATGCATAACACCTCTCCAGTTACAACAGAAGCTTAGCCTCTGTTGAGGTTAGAGGTTATCTCTAACGAATAAAATGTGAAGCTTTTTGTATCTCCTGACCTAAACCAGAGTTCACACTGCTGAAACGGCACACTGAATACCGCCACTGTGTGTATGTTATGCTGTCCATAGGGGGATGTTGGCATCCCAGGATTGGACGGTGTCCCCGGAGCCAAGGTCTGGTGGTTTTTTTAACTTTTGGACACTTTTTGCCATTGTTTTTTTTTTCATTCTTCTTTAATAAAACATACATACACATAACTTTTCATTCCTTTGTTGGATATCATGTTAAGATGATCCATATTTGCCAGTAAATGAATAAGAACATGTTAACTTCATAGCAGATGTCCATGTGTGCAATTAAATGTAATAGTGGTACCTACATATAGGCTTTACCTAATTGGAATTCTGGGGAAATATCCTTTTAAGTCCGATTCTGGCCTGTTAATATTGACAACTTTCCGTAATGACTGTGCAAGTTTTAAAAAGCTGATAGTCGAGCGTCTGTCTGGGGAAAAAGCAGCCATAACACAAGAGAATTTCCATAATCTAACATGAATTTAACCCCAGATACTATCTGACCCTTAGTGAATGCAATAATTCCCCAAATGAACCCAACTCCCCCTGAGATTTTCTCTCTTTAATACTCTGCTTTCTTTCCCAACAGGGTGAAACAGGAGAGCGAGGTGAAAAGGTAAAGCGCTAATTCAGATCACCAAACATTATTGATAGCATCAATCTTGATATTCCACCATGTGCTAGAACAGCCGTCATGACGGCAACTCTGCCTTTGCTTCACAACTCCAGCTTGTTTTTTTTAAAGGTGACTCCCTTCTGAGATTTGGCCATCAGTAAGTCAGTATCCAACTCCAGGCCCTGGAGAAGACCAGCAAGCTGAACACAAACAATAGCCTCAGTGAGGAAAAGCAGCCTTATTCTCTCCATTCCCTAATTCTAATGGTGCCCATATTCGCTGTTGTTGGACAGCAGTGGGTGGGAGGTGTGAACACTGACCGAGTCTAGAGTGAGACAGGATGGGGAGGGAGGTGATGACTCAGTCTTCTTCATCGACCAAAAAACTGGCCTTTTGGCACTTGTTCTCAGATGTTTTTCTTTGAATCAGAGACTTATTCCCTGTCATTAACACACCTGATTCACTGTAATAATTAGGCTGTGCGGCCCCATAGATCATCTCCTAGCAACCACCGCTCACAGCATCATGGGTCTTCTGTGGAGAAAGGATACAAATAATGGCTCACCGTGCAGTTATAGAAACTGCATCTAGAGGAAATTGCTTTGGCATGAGTTCAGGTCAATCAGGTTAAAATGAAGCCGGGATGTTGTCATCCCTTGTTCTTGTCACAGGATGCAACCAAATATAAAAATACTTCCAAGTTTGTATTTAGAGAGGAGCCAGATCTGTTAACATAAACTGCCAGAAAATTCAGAAAAGCAAGTTATTTTCTGACTCTATGCTAGTAGTCATTTTAACTTCATAGATGGAAAATGATAATACAGAACACTTGATGCCAAGCATAGCGCTTGCAACAATAAGCTCATTTTCCACAAGGACACAACCTTTGATTCCAGATCCTTGGAATTGTTAGTCATTGTATGATTCACAATTAATTAGGCTATCATTTACTTAATAAAAAGCCATGTGGATTTATCAAAAGTGAAAGTCAGTCTCAAGACTGCCAAAGACAGCACTGAAATTCACTACAAAATATTATGAGCTTTTATTTTGAGGGGAGCCAAATATGTTAACTTAAACTGTTGTTTTTGGCATTGGTTGCTCACTAAAGGGCCAGAAGGCAAATTCAGATAAAAAAAACTGATTGTTTGAGAAACACAGAGCTTATTACAGTAGGCTCATTTTTTTGAAGTTCTGACATCATGAGGATAATATCCTCCACAAGGACACAGCCCTTTATTTTAAATCCCTGGATTTGCTCACCTTTAAATTAGAAACATATAAGTGATTGTGGCCCTGGTACTACCTGGTATCGGATCATAAACAAATTTGAGGTATCGCCTACCACTAGTACATTGACACAGCAGTGCTTTTAGCTAAATGCTAAGAATGCTAAGCAAGAATAATACTTACCATGTTCACCATCTTATTGTAGTGTGTAATAGGGTTAAACAATTTGGGGAAAATATCTAATTGTGATTATGACACATGTACCAAACCAAGATTTGTTCTTAGGTCTGTAAAATACGATTTGTAGGCCGGGACAGCTCTGCAGCACCAATAATAATTCAGAATGCTATTTTGACACATATTTCGCCTCGTGCGAATTGAATATTGTACAAGTGCATACTGCGATTTTTATAAAATTCCAATTAATTGTTCAGCCCTAGTGTGTAAGCACAGTAAAAAAAATAAATAAATAAAAGTACAGCTGAGGCTGATGGACTGAATGGAATTCGTTTTGCACCTATTTAGCCAAAAAACTGATAATAGTGCTATAGGAAAAGTTAAAGGATCAACATTATTTGATTCACCATGAGGTGGACATGAAGCTATGTATCACATTTCATGGCAGTCCATCAAATCTGTTGAGGCATCGTAACCACAAATGTCATCCTCATGGTGTCTACATGGTGTAGAGGAAAAGTCATTTAGAATCAATTGTGTAGGAACCATGAATACCTGTACAATGTTTCCATTGTTGAGATATTTCAGTCTGGACCAAACCGACATTGCCATCCATAGTGCCACGTTGCTGCTAGCCTGGCTTAAAACAGCCCTGATATTTGATCTATTTCATACAGCTGTGATGGAAAAGCTTTGAGTTTAGAATTGAAGTTCTTCGCAGTTGATGCCAGGAGTTTAGGACCTCCACAATGCCCCACAGAGTGTATTATTACGTCACCTGAAATCATATTTGAACCATGTGTCAGTTAACTCAGTTAATGACCAAAGTGAATTTAATATGTACAGTAATGGTACTTTGTGTTTGCTACAATATCCTTGTCTTTTTCTCCAAGCATCCATTACGCTGTTTTACATGGCAGTCAATCACATAATAATAAGAACTGTCAAAGGTCTACTGTGTGTTATGCATGTTTAAACAATTTGGCAGTCATGTTTAATATCTTTATCTTTAGATTTTAGATTCTAAGTTTCCTCATTTGCGATCAATATACTGAATATGATTATCTCTGTGTGATTTCATAACAGGGCGATATGGGTGAAGACGGACCGAAAGGTGATATGGGAGAGAAGGTATGTAAATTCCACTTTACCTTTCCTTCCCTCTGTTTATGTCTTGGAACCTGCACAGAGAAACAGCAGAGTCTGGCTTTGGCTGGAAAACATGAAAAAAAAAGTTAATGTTAGCCATCTGAGAGGAGATCTGTGGAGAGCAGCAGAAGTAGCTGAGGTCAAGTGCCATCAGCTGTAGTCAAGGCTGCACAACAGCAATCATCCTGGCACTTGATGCGTCCTTTGTGCTTAATGTGGACTTAATTGCAATGCAATGCTGACGTTACATTTTCTGGTCGGATGGGTCCTGCATTAATTTGGGACCATTTATCATCAAGCCAGCTTGTCAAGTTGGGATCCATTCCTAACAAAAGGCAGAGTGGGACTCTGCTGGACAGATTGTTCAGAGCTAAAGTAATAGATTCATGTCTCTGTCCAAAAAGCTTTTGTTTTTAGGGAGAAAAAAAATCTTTTGTTTTGTGTTTGTACATTGACATCATGCTCAGAGGCAAATTATGCATCCTATCCAGGACTTGTTATGCTGCCTTTGCTGTTATTATTTTGTTAAAGCAGCATTTATGAAAATAGGTCGCAGCCTTATTTGTATTGGCTGACCTCGTGACAGAATTTGGGCCTCTTTACCCATCAAACTTGTTTTTAAAGCATTTCAGAAACCAAACAATAATGGATTGGAATAGACGAGTCTTTGAAAATGTGGATTCAGCCCATGCAAAAATTGCTCACACTTCTGGGAAAAGATTTTTTCAAAGTTGCCAAAAAATTATAATACATACTAAGAACAGACAGCACACAAAAAAATACTCTTTTATACACTGAAGATGCTGCTTTTTGCTAGAAATACTGAGTTAGGTATAAAAACAGATATAGAAATAGATATAACTGATAGACCAGCATTGGACTAGAAGCAGTGTACTCAAAATGTCACTGCCAATTTATTGCTGTTCAGCGAAAAACAAGTTTGATAACTTCTCACTTTATAGGCACTAAAGACTGCCGAACACGGCTGCCAAAAAAGACACCATTTGAGGGAAACAGATGCAGGATATCATCTGCGAAAAATGAGTGAACAAAAGGAAAGTGGAGGGCGATAAAACTCTGCAGCTCGTGCACCGCTTTGATCTGGTCTACCTCAACGCAGTAAAAGGGAAAAAATGGATTTTCGCTGCAGGAGTGTATAAGAAAAAGTCGAATTGAGTACCATGGGAATTCAGACTTCTGTAGCCAGTCACCTGCCATTCATTCTATAAGAGCAGACTCATGTATTTTGCAATAAAACTAGACAGAAGGTAGTGTAAAGTCCTGGAAACTTTTTTTGATTAGTATGGATTGGATTACCTCATCTTCTCAGATCGTCAATGTCAGGATGTAAAAGTGAGCATAGTGCACAACATATGGTAGGAATAATTGTGTTTCAATCAAGATATAACTCAGTATACATCCAGATGAGTTTAACATATGTCAGGTACACAAGGATTGCTAGAGGAGAAAACTCATTTCGCTAAATGAGCCTCTGTCATCAGTGTCTGATCAATTGCTCATGCCTGATATTGCTGTTTCACTGCCAGAAGAGGAAACCAGCAAGTAGAGTGGACAGAGGAGGGGAGAGCATCTTTAGTCTTCCTTTGCTAAAGATGCCAAAGTTAACAATACACAGCACGCACTGCGGGGAAAATGTGGTAACACTGGGTGAGAGGTGAGGCAGGGAAAGTTTTGGTATGTTGAGCAGAGAGACCTCAGGGAGTGCAGAGGGGGGAGAGAAACTGCAGCGCAAGCAGTCGGCCCGGGCTTTGCATGATACAAAGGGAGATTGTTTTGACGGCGAGGGATCTGCAGAGTGTGAAAGAGACGAAATGACAGGACATATTCTGTTACATGCACACTCACTCCTAAACACAAGTATAAATCTCTCTCCCTCCGATCCTAGAAGACACAGGGCAAGATGTACGTACATTTGCGAATGTAGCGTTATCAGCGCCATGGCCAACCCGCAGAAAGCGCACGGTGTGATACTTCAGCTTACGTCGTATTGTCTAATGTGGTCACGACTCTGTGAAATGTTGATGTAATTTATCCGTATACAATGTATTTGCTGCATGATTGTGTAACTCACACTATGTAGTTCTTTTTAAAAATTATATTTGGATTATTTT